>NW_006410625.1:9932-11518 GCF_000296735.1 Chrysochloris asiatica | reverse complement strand
GTTCTACTGGTATTCATAAGGTTTTCAATGCCTAAATATTCAGAAGTAGTCTATCTCTCCATCTTCCTAGACTGTCTTAGTTTGGAAGCTCAGCTGAAATCTGGCGACCATGGGTGACCCTGCTAGTATTTAAAATACCAGCAGTATTGCTTCCAGAATCACAGCAACAGGCAAGCCACCACAGTACAACCAACTGATAGATGATTCGTACATAATACCAGCAGTTCCCTTGAAAGGACTGGGTCATTGTCTGTGGGGTGGCTCACATAATGTATCACAGCCACATGATCATCAGCCACTGAGGAAAGAGCAACATATCAACAACCTCTAGTGTTCATTAACATGGAGATCGACTCTGATCTCCATGGTAATGACCTCGGGTCAGACTCTGACCTAGAACCCATCTAGGAATCCCCTTTAGAGGAGGTTGGGCCAGAGACTTCTGGGGATCAGGAATAACAAATGAAGATGTTCAAAGAATGGAATGACTTTGCTCAGTTACATCCACCAAGCATCATGAAGACAGTATTTCATACCTAGGGGGTAGGAGGTGGGCACGGAGGGTGGGAAGGTAGTGGTGATTTTCTTTTTCCACCATTTGGAGAGTTTTTCTCTTCCAACGGGCACAATTAAAACCCAAAGTAACAGACTCCATGAAACCAGATGGTAACAATACAATAAATTATACTGGATTCCTACACTGGAACTCTAACAGCCCTGAAATAAACAGTCTCCTCCGCTGAACCCAAGACTGAATGTTGTGGCAGATAATCAACTGCTCAAGTTGGGAAGACTCTTGGCCTCGGACCAAGCATGGTCCGGTGGTCTGTTTATAATATTTCAGCCTGACAGCGCTGCAGAAAATGGCCTGAGAGACTTCCCACTGTAATGGGTTACTTTCAAACCCAAGCCAAAAATTACTGAAAGCCCTAGAGAAAAAGGGAGTGATGAAGAGGGGGAAGACGGGAAGGTCGCAGTAGGGAAAAGCATTGGGGGCTTTAAAGGAATCTTAAGTCTAATTGCCAAAACTCTGGAGCGGAAGGTCTCAGCTTTTGAACCCTGCTTACCAGCAGGCACACTTGGAAAACTATGAGTCAACTTGCAATGGTTCACATCAAGCTTTGTAAGCAAGCTTCAAAAAGTGTTTACCGCCCTGCCCCATTTTTTCCACCAGTTCTCCTCTCCCCAAGAAGCTGGCATCAGTGACCACACACTTCCATCCCTGGGTACTGGCTGACTTTACCCCATGAAGACAACTATCTGGCTCTGGGGAACGATTATGTGCGAGGCTGTGACCTACCAAGAAGAAGCACCCCCAAGTCATGCAAAGTACAAGCAAAACGCTCAGGCGCTCATCCGCTATGAGATCTTCGGACAAGTCACTGCATCTTTTAGGGCCTCAGTTTCCCCATCTGTCAAATGAGTGGATGTGGATTAGATGACCTGTCAAGTCACTCCCCACCAATCCTTCAAAGCCATCTGTTGGTAATGTGAAATAGGAAGGTCCCACCCTGAGCAGGATAAACCCCAATTCCAGCCACTCTCCATGTAGCCTGTCACCACCCCTTGACTCTGACCTTGACCTC
>NW_006410625.1:0-9807 GCF_000296735.1 Chrysochloris asiatica | reverse complement strand
CCAGCCACTCTCCATGTAGCCTGTCACCACCCCTTGACTCTGACCTTGACCTCGCTCGATAAACAGAATAAACCCCAATTCCAGCCACTCCCCATGTAGCCTGTCACCACCCCTTGACCCTTCTCGTGCACACTGGACCGGGCTTCCTCACGGGGTACACAGCTTGCACAAGCAGAGCCTCAGGCTGAAATATTATGAACAGACCACCGGACCGTGCTGGGTCCGAGGCGAAGAGTCTTCCCAACTAGAGCAGTTGATTATCTGCCACAACATTCAGTCTTGGGTTCAGCGGAGGAGACTGTTTATTTCAGGGTTGTTGGAGTTCCAGTGTAGGAATCCAGAGTTTCTGCTTGTGCATGCTGAGGAAGGAGGGTCCTGCACGGCTTCAGAGGCGAGGATAGCCAAACCTAAGGCCGCCCATCACTGATTATACACCACTGCACTAGATTCTCATTTCTTCATCCTCAGCATCCATTGGGTGCCGCCCACTTACCGCTGAGCTGTGTGCACTAGGCCAAGTCACTCAGCCCAAGTTTCTGCTCTCCTAGACTGGCGTCTACTTCCAGGGGTTGTCATGGGGCTCAGTTACATGACGTATTTAAGACTGTGCTGTGCAAACTGGGAAGGTCATGGTGATGGTGTTCCCGCTTTCCCAGTGACATAGAGCGGAAAGACAATCTGTTGTTTTCTAAGAGAGTCCTGATGATCAATCACTGCTAACAGAAAGGTTGGCAGTTCAAACTCACCCAGGGGCTTCACGGGAGAAAGACCTATGATCTACAAAACCTCTGTAGGGCAGTTTTACTGCCACATGGGTTCATTCACTGTTGTTGTTGTTGTTAAGTACCATGGAGTCGGTTCCAACCCATAGTGACCCTACATAGGGTTTCTGAGGCTGAAAATCTCTAAGGAGCAGACCGCCTCATATTTCTCCCCTGGAACCGCTAGTAGTTTCAAACTGCCAACCTTGCGGTTAGCAGCCCAATTCGTAACCACTACGCTACGTGGGTCACTAGTAATTGAAAATCAACCTGATGGCACCCAATAATAACATATAAAGCTCATGCACACATACCCCTTGTGCATTTACTGTTGAGGCAACCCAGTGTTATAAAAGAAACTGTCAAGGAACTGAAGGACTGATCTCAGCCCCTAGTACATGAATTGTCCCTGCAAATGTCACCTACGGACCACCTGCTTCATCTCTACACAGGAAAGTGATCTCTAAATTATAAAGCACATTAGGAAGACTGGCACAGGTAGAAGGAAATTTGGCTCATTTCTCTCTCCCACTCAAAATCACCGAGAGGAGTTTAAAGAGTAAAAAATGGGTGGGGGAAGGGGTAGAATGGCTGGTTGAGGATACAGCAAGGAAGTTAATGGATCTCTGGCAGGAAGACAGTCTGGGGGGCAAGTCTGTCTTGTTTTTCTGGAGTCTCCTAGTCTGGTTTCTTCAGCACCAACAGCCCAAAACAACCTCTCCTCTCCCACCCACCCAAGTGTCATTTCTGCAAGAGAAAAGCTGTCCACTGTGTTCATACTCAGGACTGTATGAGAATGCTTTATTTAGGGCCTTCTGGGAACTCCGCAGGTCAGCATGGTGAGGGCCCTCCGAGAGGCCCCTCCCTTCTGGGAAAAAGTCACCTTGCCGAAGGTATGAGGTCAGTCCTGACCACCCAACATGCACCAGCAGTGATGGACTCCAGACACGAGCTGCTCCCACTCAGAGGGGGAGTCTGGAATAGCCTTCCTTCCTAGAAGTGCAGAGCTAAAAGTGGTGTGAAAGAGAAGAAACACACAGCCACTGCTACCGCCCCCACCACGCAGGCCCTAGTGAGCTTTGCCGCTGTGAGTTTTTCTCCCCTTACTTGTCTTCCCTGGTCCCTTTCTCTTCCACATCCCTCCCCCGCCCACTCACTGACTTGCTCCACCAGGATACAACCTTACTCTCCACCTGGTGTTTCTAAGGTGGGCTCCCCACAACCCCCTCCTCAGTCCACCTTGCTTCCTCCAACCCAATAATTAAAGGCAAGGAAAAAAAGTGTCATCCCCCAAGCCTACAAGAGGCCACCTCTGGTAAACTTACTAAGTCATTTCTATTCCTGGAGACTCCGCATGGGCCTGAGGAGAACTGTATCCCTATGGCTCTTCAATGGTTGCATTTCCAAAAACCCTCTGAAAAGTTACCCCAACCTTCTAGTAGCCTAGGGTGTTAACCGTTACACTGCCAATTCACTTGGGTTTGCCTCCTACTGAGAATTTGCCTTTCCACCCCAGATACACTGAATCAGAAACTGTATTATCACCCAAAGACTCTCATAGCATCAGCTAAACCTGTGCACCCATCCAACCAAGCACAATCTTCCAGGAGAATCACCAGCAGGTTTGAGGTTCCAGGTAGTTCCAGAGCCTCAAAATAGGCAAACGTGAAAACTCAGCAAACAAACCCCATATGAGAACTGCACACAGCAGAGGGCTCCTCAAGGGCTAAGGATGACAATGGATGAAACTAACGATTCTAGTAGGACACACACTGTTAACCGAAAGGCTGGAGGTTCAAACCCACCAGTCACTGGTCAGAAACCCTAAACAGGGTTACTATGAGTCAGAACCGACTCGAGTCAGAACTCGAGTAAGCACATCTGAACTGGGTCAGAGTAATCACAGGGCTAGGGCTTCCAAATGTTTCATTCCAGTTCATCACCCTGCTGAGAACTGTCATTTCTACCCCAGATATACTGAATCAGAATCTACATTTTAACATGATCCCTGGGTGATTATTATGTGAGTACCTAAGAATCACTCGGGGATCTTGTTTAAGAAAACGGAGATTCCAGTTCATCACATCTGGGGTGGGAATGCAATTTCTCAGTACAGGCAGGTGGAGGGGGGGGGGGGGGGGCGGGTAGTGTCAAACTAGAACGAACTGACCCAAAACCCTGGTTTTAAACTCTGACTTCCAAAGGGCTTGGCTTGCTCTTCAAGCTGGCATAACAGCAAAACAATTTCAAAGCACAGAGACCAAAAACACAAAATTAAAAAGTAAAAAGGGAGGGGATGTTTACTGGAAACTTAAATTCAGTTGCCCAGAAAATATAGGTCTTTTTTTAAACACACACACACATATAATGCCTCCACCACCCACCTTAAGAAGTATGTACTTTGCTCTATAAATGGCTTTCTTATCTGCGCCTGATTATATCTAGCGCATGACCATGAAACGTGGAATAATTACCCACAGAGAAATGACAGCCTTGGCCACCACCCGGGCCTAACAAAGCCAGTCCTCAACACAGCACAAACTGGAGTTTCCTGATCACAGATAATCACTCCTGTCCATACCTGAAATGTAGCCACCTCTGAGTGGGCCCCAGGTGCCTACTAGAATCAAGAACAGCCCTATAACATGGTACTTGGGGGTCCAGAAAGCAAAGACTACCCAACTGAAACTACACAGGAAATTCAGGTGGGCAGATGGTAATCATCAAAGCAGGATCTGGCAAAGACCCACCCCTCGTCCTTACAGGAAAAGAAAAAGGCTTCAGGGATATTTACTCCGGAAAGCAGGATTTTGACATGGAGCAAGGACATAAGTTATTTCTATTAGCAATGGGGTGCCCCCGCCTGGAGCTGCTTCCCAAGAACCACTGACTTCCTGTTAGAGGGAGAAGACACTTATGATTGGTGGGCCCGGTATGTCTGTGTCACTAAGTCAGATCCACATACTCCGTGATGCACTGGTCCCCCACCCTGACTCCCACAGGGCACTCTCTCCCATCCTTACCAATTCTAACCCCCAGGGAGACTATAAGGTCTTTGGGGGCAGGGACCATTGCTTCCAGTGCCTTGCTCAGCTTCATAAATGTTTGTTGACTGATAGATTCCTCATTTACCAGGGAAATAACAACCTACACCTGCATCCCAGCCCTTGTCATTTTAAAAGCTCTTAACACTCCCCCTTCTGTGAAATCCTTCAGGGCTGATCAGAACTGACCCATTTCCTTCACTCCTATGGCTCAATTCATACCATTTAAGTACAGACAGTCCCCCGGTTATGAAGAAGATCCATTCCTAAGAGTGTCTTTAAGTCACGTTTGTAGGTAAGTCAGACCAGGTGCATAGTTCTTATTTAGCCTTACCTGACTGCAAGAAAAAACTCAAAGCCTTTTCCAAGCATTCACAGTTGTACAAGCAGCAAATGAAGGTGATTGTGATGAAAAAGATGTTATGAGTAGGGGTTGGTTCATTCGGTTTAAGGTGATGGCAAATTGATATCACTTTAATATGTCATGTGCTGCCCTGTCAATTCCAACTCAACAGCAGCCGTGCTGGAAGAAGTAAACCTGCCCCATGGGGCGTTACTATGCTGTGATCTTGACAGAAGAAGATTGTCAGGCATTTTCTTTCACTGGTAGACTCAAAACTCAGACCTTTCAGTGAAACAGCCAGGAGCGTAACCATTGTGCTCTGAGGACTCCTTCACTTCGAGCACTCCAACCACACAGACATGCCTGACCGATCACCATCTGAATGAGACATTGGCACTTTGGTGCCCTTGCTCAGTTTGGTCTTTTCTACTGTTTTAATTGAGGCAGTGGTATCCCATCAGATTCCTTCATCTACAGGGATCCATTTTCCTGCAGGATACCATGAACCAGTGGAGGCAAGAGCATTTAGTCACTACAGCTAAAGTGGCAGAAGGCTCTCAGTCAAAGGCAGGGGCTCATGCAACAAACCACAGTGGCCAGCTTATTTCCCTGCAGCTTTCCCATCCCCTAGAATCCACCAGGATAGTGCCATGGGTCTGACAAGAAGTTATGCCAGCACAAGTGGGTGTGTGTAAGGGCCTGTTTAATCCATTCCTGCTCCACCCTCCACTTACTACTCTGAGTTTCCAGTGCAGGAATAACCAAGTACAGATGGTTCCACGACTTCAAAGATCCTATGGAACCAGAAGAGAACCGGAGCTTCAAACCTCAGGGCAGCTCCTCACCAACGGCATCTGTGATTACCAAATCAACACACTTCCCGAATTGAGAACTGTTTTATTTCCAGGTGCCGGTATTTTTGTTTTGCTTTGTTTTAAACCAACCACTATCACTTTCCACCCAGGACTCTGAACCACAACTTTTTACATCTACTACTAGGATTCTGCATAAGCACCTATGGTTGTGATACTCAAGTCTGGCTCTACACCAGGGTTTCAAGATCCCCTGCTGAAATTTTGCATTTTTACCAGAGATACGCTGAATCAGAATCTACAGTTTAGCAAGATCTCCAAGTGACTCTTTATTTGCATTCCCACCATAGATATACTGAATTAGATTCCAAAGTTTAGCAAGATCCACAGGTGATTCTTACATGTGTCTCTCTGAATGTCTTGGTCTTATGTACAAGGATCACCTAGGGATCTTTGCTAAACTGTAGAATCGGGTTCAGTATATCTGAGTGGGAATGCAAATCTTCAGCAAGCAGTTAAACCGGAATGAACCAGTTCAAAGCTTTGCTTCACACCAGAACTGCCTAAGAAGCTTTAAAAAGAGTGAACCCTTAGGTCCCAGTGGTAAAACTTCTCAATTAATTGGTCTGAGGTGTGGGGGGGGCACCAGAATTTTTATAAGCAGCCAAGGTTGAAAACCTTCTCTGGTGACCAGGACAAACACAGAATGTGAACATTCTGTGTAACAAACATGTGAATCACTTAGGAAACAGGAGAATACATGCCACAGCTTACCTTGAACTCCAAAACTCTTTCCATCCTCCCCCCAGCTGCAAGGCCCAATTTCTAGCCCCTCGGGTGATTGTACAGTGATTCTGAAACTGTCCAAATGAGTAACTGAGTCATTTCTTTGAATGCAAGCACAGGAAGTAGGATTTCTGAGGTGAAAGAAACTGAACAATCCTGCTAGGCCAATCCCTTTGGTTTACAGAAGAGGAAACCAGGGGCCAGGGAACAAAATGATTCATCCAAGGTCATAACATTGGTTCACAATGAACCAGACCAAGAATTCAGGTCTTCTACCTCTAACTCTCTCTCCTCCGTACCACAAAAGTGTTCCTTATGGTGACAGACTTCCACACAAGCAGCGTCAAAGAAATTGTCAAACATTTACGGATCTGTATGCTTTCAGAAGGTACATGGATGGTGAACACTGTCTGCACTTGACTATGAAAGACTGGCAGTCCTAATCCACCCCAGCAGCACCACAGAAGAAAGGTCTGGCAATCTGCTTCTAGAACAATTGTAGGCACTGGAAATCCCACTGAGCTGCTCTATACCAGAACACACGTGTGGTCACTGTGAGTCTGAACTGACTTCACAGAAGTGTGTTTGGGGTTTTTATGCTTTCTGATGTCATCCTCTTAATTGCTTCTTTTCTCAATGTTTTGACCCCCTCACTGGCCTTAGAACGACTGAGGCTAAAGATGGGGCTTCTCTTTCAAGACTCCTGAAAACACCCGGAAAATCGTAATCCTCAAAGAATATACTTGTTGGCTGGCTGAGACTCATGGAAAAAGCCATTAGCAAAGAGGGTCTAACCCAGTTTTGAAAGAGCACTCTGTGAGCGGCAGGTCTGCGAGACTGAGAGAAGACCGTGGATTCTGGTTTCTTGGGGATAAGAGAGAGCTGATTGTTGGTTTCAAAATCTCTAGCCAACCTGTGAACATGTTTCCCTTCCTTCCCATATTTTTATGGCAACACACTTGGAACACAGCTGGGTGCCTGAAAGCACAGGAAGCTTGTGATCTGGGCCAAATGAGAATTCTTCTTTGCCTGCACATTGATTTCCTCTAGCCCAGGAATAGCCCACAAGATCCACGAGGGGAGGGGTTTGTCTGTCTCCAATGCATTTATGGCTCCTATACCATAGGACCTGGGGGTACCATCGCCACCAGTAAGCAAACAAAACCAAACCAGTTGCCATTAAGGTTAGTTAATATGACTCACGGTGACCCCATGTGTGTCGGAGCAGTAACTGTGCTCCACATGGTTTTCAGTGACTCATTTTTTTGGTAAGTGGATCTCCAGGCCTTTCTTCCATGGTGCCTCTAGGTAGACTTGAACCACCAATCATTCAGTTAGCAGCTGAATACAGTAACGATCTACACTACTCCAGGACTCCTTACCAGCACGCCAGCAACAGTAAGTAAAGATATGCAGCAAATATTTGATGAATTAAATAATGACTACAATGGAATTCTAAGGAGCTCTGGTAGTATAGTGGTTACGAATTGGGCTGTGAACCTTAAGGTCAGCGGTTCAAAACTACCAGCCGCTCTGCGGGAGAAAGATGAGGCTTTTTACTCCCGTAAGGATTTACAACCTCGGAAACCCTGTACAGGGTCGCTATGGGTCGGAACTGACTCAACAGCACTTAACAACAACAACGTAGTGTGGCTTGCCTGCAGTGTCCAGGTCTAACTCTCCTGCCCAGACATCATTATTAAACTGTTGTCCCTTTTCCCTCTCAGAAGTGTCCTGGTTTGTATGATACTTTACAGAGTCACTTGAGATTATAGGAGGGGTAGAAATACAGAAGCACATTCAGCTCTGCCTTTTAATATGAGACCTATAGCAACTGGCCTAAGAAATCTCTTGAGTCTCATCTTCCTCGATGATCAACTAAGGATCTACCACATAATAATGTCAATTTCACAGATCTTCGTATGAGGATGAGAATGGTAACCCTTTCACGAGAGGAAGCAGGGCAGAGAATCGGAATCAAGAACCAGCAACCTCATGCTGGTCCTCAAAGCTTCAGTCTTCTCCTCTCAGGTGTCTAGTGGTGGTTGTTGTTGTTAAGTGCTGTTGAGCTAATTCGACTTTAGTGACTGTACAGTGTTTCCGAAGAACACCTGGTGGGTTTTAAGCACTGACCTTGTGATTAGCAGTCTGGTGTTTCTCCTACAGTGTCACGCTAGGACTCCAGTGTCTGGTTAAGTAGTGCTTGGCTGCTAACAGAAAGGTAGGTAATTCAAGCCCCTCTAGAGACATGTTGGAAGAAAAACCTGGTAATCTACTTCCAAAAATTCAGCTATTGGAACCCTATGGACAGAGTTCTAGTCCAACACACATATGGTCACTACAGGTTTGAGTTGATTGGACAGCAACTGGGGGGGAGGGTGTTGGTGTCTGACATACAGCTGGCATTCAGCCCAACTGGACCAACTGGACTGTCAGGTACCAGAATCACTCCTTATGAGGGGGATTAGGTGACCTGTCAAAGGTCTGTGCTGCTAACTCTGCCAGCTTTAGACTTCAGCTTCCAGTGCACAGTATTGATGATAGCATACAGAGGTTCTCTGGAGGCAAGAGTTCATCAAACAAACAAACACCACCCAACTAAACCTACTGCCACTCACCATCATGCATGCCCACACAAAGACTGCTATCGTGACCTTATAGCACAACAAGAATTTCCTCATAGCATTTCCTAGATTATAACCTTTACAGAGGAGTCCTGGTGTGGCGCTTAGGATAAGCACTGGACCACAAGGTCAGAGGTTCAAACCCACCAGCCGCTCCTCAGAAACCCTGTACAGGGTTGTTATGAGTTGGAACCGAGTTGATGACACTTAACAACAATCTTTACAGAAACAGACTGCCACATCTTTCTCCCATGGAGCAACTGGTGGGTTCAAGCCACCAACCTTTTGGTGTGCAGCTGAGTGTTTTAATGACTGCGTCACCAGAGCTTCAAGGTTCTCACAGCTCCTGTTGAATTTTGTCAGCAGACTGACAGGTCTTTTTGCTCATGGAGTCAGTAGTAGGTTCGAACCGTCAACATGTCAAGAGGCTTACGTGACTGTTCAGTAATTAACCAATGAGGCATGTAAGCCTATTGACATACTGATGGTTAGCAGCCAAGTGCTTTAAAAACCAAGCCACCAGGTCTCATATCCTTGATTGTTAAGTACTGTCGAGTCGGTTCCAACTCAAAGTGGTTGATACCCAACACACAATCAGTGTACCTTCAATCTGTCCAATAAGCAAGTGCACTAGTCAATGGTCCAGCTCTCTGCTCCATTTTCTAGATGGGCAGCTGGACTACCTATTACGGGCTCCCTGAACTGAATGCATTTTGCACTGGATCCATGGTGACAAAAATCAATTCTTGTGGAAGTCCCCACGATCCTGTTCATATAACGGTGTTACTTGGGCTGGGCCTCAGTCATGGCCACACACCTGAGAGGAACTGCTAACAATAGGCCTGCCCCTAATATTTGTGGATCCCAGTGCAAGAGTACATGCAAGTATTAAGGCCCACATATCATATGCCGTATATTTAAAAGACAGAAATCCAGGTAGCTATCAAATACTGTGTTCTACCCTCCTACCTTGATAAATAAGACTTCAAAATGATCAAGGGAAGTCAGGTTTCAATTTAGAATTCTCTGATCCCTTGGTTTCCTACAGGAATGTAGAAGTCCAGGCAGAACCCGCCCTGGGTCTCAGATGACACCTAACACTATATATACACCGATGGATTCCCCAGACCACAAGTCTGAGCTCCGTCAGATTTCCCCTGCCTCCTTAGCATCCTTAGCCCAGCCTTTGGGTTCAAACAGGTGCAAACTGTTAGTACAGCCAGCCCTCAGTCAGTAGGCCTAAGCTACACAGATCTTGGAAGCAGCTCTAAATCCCTGGTGCAGGGAATCAGAGAGGTTCCCAGACCATAGTATGTTCTAGAAGGAAGGAGGCACGCACTTTCGATGGCCCATTTCTCAGCCCTATAGACTCCTTAGAAGTCCTGGTGTAGTGTTGTGGGTTACTGTGCTGGACTGCAAGGTCGGTTTGAACTGCAA
>NW_006410624.1:12270-13928 GCF_000296735.1 Chrysochloris asiatica | reverse complement strand
CAAGATGTTCTCTCCTAATCCTATCATTCCTGGTACAATTAAGACAAGCTTTCCCAAGATGGCGGCTCCTGGAACAGCTGAGTGTCTTGATCCAGAAAATAATGGATTTCTGGATTCTCCTGCAAATTCCCCAGTTATAAACCCTCCGAACCTCCAAACATACCTTTATATTGTTACAGAGTTCGAACACCATCTCATGAGTCCTTTTGGACCGGTATTCCGTGTTGTTCTTGACCGAGCTCCTCACTACACGTCTACCCGATCCACCATCTTGAAGGTGGAAGGCGTGGTAGTGTAGTGGTTAAAAATCTAGCTGCGAACCCCACGGTCAGCAGCTCAAATCCACCAGGCCCTCCGCGTGAGAGAAATGAGGCTTTCAGTTAAACAGCCTTGTGACCCAGTATTCCGTGTTGTTGTTGCTGGAGCTCCACACTACACGTCTCGCTGCTGCTCCAAGTTCTCGCTGCTGCTCCAAGTTCTCCCTCCTTGTATCTCTTATAAAAGGTGATACAGACCAAAGCCCTGGAAACTTACTATGGTAGCGCCAAGTAAAATGAAGTCTTTGATGTTATTTATGATATATGGAGAAAAGACTAAAGTCCAGTTGTGAAGATTTTTGTTTTCCTTACGTTGAGGTGCAAGCCATACTGAAGGCTGTAGTCTTTTGATCTTCATCAGTATTTTAAGTCCTCTTTGTTTCCAGCTATCATGTTAGTTTCCTTTGCATATACAGGCTCTGAATCTTCTTGTTTTTTGCCAATGATATTAGTGCAGCTTAAACTTCTTCTTTTAGCATCATCAGTTCTTGATCATATCTACTTCTTGAAAAGTTTGAAAATCAACCATTTCTTTTTGGTACAGGTGACTGTGGATTCCTTCCATCTTCTTTTGTTGCTTCTTGTGTCCTTCAATGTTTTGTCATCAATATTGAAGCTTGAGGCTTGTAATTTTTCATTAGTTTTTTTTTTTTTTTTTCAATTTGAAAACTATTTAGTGTGTTCTTCCTTTTTTGGTTTTCTAGCTTCATGTCTTTGAAAATTTAAGTGCAATATTTACCTTTGTTTCTGGAGCTGTCCTTTGAAATTTTCTGTCCAGCTCTTTCATGTCCTTTTTCTACCATTTGCTTAGGCTTCTCTATTCACAAGAACAATTTTAAGCGTCTCTTTTGACAACATGTTTGGCTTTCTTCCTTTCCTGTATTTTAAAAAGATCTTTCGATTTCTTCCTGTATGTTGTTCTTGATGTCATCCCACAACTCTTTTTGTCTTTGGTCATTAGTATCTAATGCATTAACTTAATTCTTGGGATGGTCTGTAAATTAAGATGGGATATATTCAAGGTTATATATAAAACAAGTCTTGTGGACTTGTTTTAATTTTCTTCAGCTTCAGCCAGAACTTGCATATGAGCAATCAATTGGCTATTCTATAGTCTGACATTAGCCTTGTTTTCACTGATGATACTGAGCTTCTCAATAGCCTCTTCCTACAGATGTTATCCATTTGATTCCTGTGTATTCCACCTGGTGAGGTACACATGTATAGTTGCCATTTATGTTGTTTTAAAAAGTATTTGCAATGACTAGGACACTGGTCTTGCAAAACTTTTCATGTGATAAGCATCATTTCTATTACTAAGGCTATATTTTCTAACTACTG
>NW_006410624.1:2483-11080 GCF_000296735.1 Chrysochloris asiatica | reverse complement strand
CTATACAGAGTCGCTATGAGTTGGTACCAATTCCATGACACTTAACATCATCAACAACAATATGATACAAATCACATCAATCATATCTTAGCTACCTACCAGGTCTGAGAAAAACACTATCATAGGCATTTCAAAAAGATGACAACAGATAGATACAACTGAAACTATATTTCATCTCTGGTTTTCTTATTTTCCCCTAAATAATATGTTTTATATTTCAAAACCTAAAAGAAGCATAAAATAATAATATCATTTTTTAATGAAGTGCCTCCTATTATTGTTGATATAACAATAGAAGGTTATTTAAATTTGGAGAAAACATCAATGTAAGTCAGTTTTAAAAGCTCATTATAATTCTAAACAAAAATTATAAACCAAGATCTACAGATGTACTTTCTTAATTGGCATTTAAAAATATATTTGTAGTCACATATTTCTCATTCAGTTGCTATGACCCAAGAAAACTTGTTTGGATTAAAAATTCTATAAATACTATTGGAGGAACAGCCTACAAATCTGCACAGATTTTTCCTGGTAATCTTTAATTCTCTTGCCTAAAATCTCACCCCTAGAACCTGGTGGATCACAGAAAACTTGAAATTCCTACCAATGCTCTTAACTAACCCATTGTACCTATAATTTGTGTAGCTATCTCTGAAAAAACAACAACTCTGTGTTTAGTACTTGGGTTTTGACTGAGTGTCCTACAGATAGTTACATGGACAGATGCACAGGCTGAACAAGAGTGGGAAGTTCAATGGTAATATAAAGATTTGTGTATTCACATTTTCTGCAAAGATATATATGAATGTGTTGGAGCAAACAGGAGGCAAAATAACGAAAACTTATTAGATATTATCAAATATTTTAAAGCAATGAGGTGTTGGGCCTGGGGATTCAGGACTATAGTCTCAGGGGACACCATGGTCAATTGGCATAACATAGTCCACAAAGATAATATTCTTCATCTTGCTTTGGCAAGTAACATCTGGGTTATTAAAAGATAAGAAGCCTTTAAGATGCAACTATTGTCTCTCCATGTGCAGAAAAAAAGAGAGTGATGAAAATTGAAAATGTTTGTAATAAACTAGTCAAATGGACAAAGTGATGTAGCACTGGAGACACACACTCATTTTTTGCCAAGTAATTTGGAAGAAAACTTCCTGGCTACTGACTGGGAGAGATTCCTATGTGTGACCATTTGAAAAAGAGGTGACTCAACAGAATGCAGAAGTCATTGGACTATATGATTAATATCTCACAAGTAAAATTTTGCTAAAAATAACACAAAAAGGGCTGCAACCATACATTGACAGAAAATTTCCAGAGGTTAATGGACATGAATGAGGGATATCATTGCTGACTTCAGATGAATCTTGGCTGAAAGCAGAGAATACCAGAAAAAAAAAAAAAAAGATTACTTGTGCTTTATTGACTATGCAAAGGTTTTTGATTGTGTGGATCATGACAAGCTTCACAAAAGTACTGGAGAGAATGAGTATTACGGAACACTTAATTGTGCTCATCAGGAACCTGTACATATAGCTAAAGGCAGTTGTAGGAACAGAACAAGGAAACACTGAATGGTTTAAAATTAGGAAAGTTGTGTGCCAGGGTTGTATTGTTTCACCATACTTATTCAATTTGTATGCTGAGCACACAATCAGAGAAGCTGGATTATATGAAGGAAAACATGGCATCAGGATTGGAGGAAGACTCATTAACAACCTGTGGTATGCAGATGTATTTTAAGAGGACTTAAAATACTTACTAATGAAGTTTAAGATGACAGCCTTCTATATCGGTTGCACCAAAATGTAAAGAAAACAAAAATCCTCACCACTGGACAAATAAACAACATCCATAAAACGGAGAAAAGATTGAAATTGTCAAAGACTTCATTTTGCTCAAATCAACCTCAACACTCATGTTAACAGTAGTCAAGAAATCAAACACTGTATTGTATTAAACAAATCTGCTGCACAAGACCTCTTTAAAATGTGGAAGAACAAAGATGTCAGTATGAGGACTAAGGTGTGACTGCCCCAAGCCATGGTATTTTCAATATCCTCATATGCTTGTGAAAGTTGGACAGTGAAGAATTGATGCATTTGAGTTACAGTGTTGGAGGACAATATTAAAAGTACCATGGACTGCCAAAATAACAAACCAATCTGTGTTGAAATACGTATAGTCAGAATGCTCCTTGGAAGCAAGGATGGCCAGACTTTGTCTTTCATACTTGGACTATTGTCAGGAGAGATCAGTTCCTGGAGAAGGATATCATGTTTGATAAAATGGATCATCAGAGGAAAAGAGAAAGACCCCTAATGAGATGTATTAGCACAGTGGAAGCAGCAATGTGCTCAAAACTAGCAAGGACTGTAAGGCTAATGTAGGACTGGTCAGTGTATCATTCTGTTATGCTATGAGACAATACCAACTTGATGGCACCTAACAATGATGGACCAATGGAGCAGGGGAACATCAGTCACCATGATTCTGAGGCCAGAAGAATGAGATGATGCCCAAGTACCCTTACCCAGATCCTGGAGAAAGAGGGAGACAACTTAGAACCAAACTCAAAATTATATAAAAAGACCTGATTTATTTGTCAAAAAGAGACTGTAGGAATGCAAGACTACGATCCTAGACCACCATTCAGCATCTCACCCTCATTTCCGAATTTTAGCCAACTAGTAGATAGATATACAGGAGGGACAACAATGCTAGTGTGTTGTTGTTGTTGTTGTTAGGTGCCATCGAGTCAGTACCCACTCATAGTGACCTTATGCGCAACAGAACTAAACATTGCCCAATCTTGGGCCAACCTCACTATTGTTGCCACGCTTGAGTCCATCGATGCTGCCAGTTGACCAATCCATCTCATTGAGGGTCTTCCTCTTTTTCTCTGACTCTCCATCTTACCAAACATGATATCCTTTTCCAGCGACTGGTCCCTCCTGACATTATGTTCGAAATAAGAGAGACGAAGTTTGGTCATCCTGGCCTCTAAGGAGCACTCTGACTGCACTTCTTCCAACACAGATCTGCTTGTTCTTTTGGCAGCGCATGGCACTTTCAATATTCTCCTTCAACACCATAACTCAAAAGCATCAATTCTTCTACGGTCTTCCTTATTCACTATTCACTTTTCGAATACATATGAGGTTATTGAAAATACCATAGCTTGGGTCAGGCACACCTTAGTCCTCAAGCTGACATCTTTGCTCTTCAACACTTCAAAAAGGTCTTGTGCAGTCATGGTATTTTCAATAGTCTCATATTCATGTGAAAGTTGGATAATGAATAAGGAAGACCATAGAAGATTTGATGCATTTGAATTATGGTGTAGGAGAAGAATGTTAAAGATACCATGAACTGTCAGAAGAACAAACAAATCTGTGTTGGAAGAAGTACAGCCAGAATGCTCTTTAGAAGTCAGGATGGTGAGATTTCATATCTCATACTTGAGAAGTATTATCAGGAGAGAACAATCCCTGGAGAAGGAAATCATGTCTGGTAAAGCGGAAGGTCAATGAAAAAGAAGACTCCAATGAGATAGATTGGCACAGTGGCAGCAGCAATTGACTCAAATGTAGCAATGATTGTGAGGTTGGTGAAGGACATAGCAGTGTTTCATTCTGTTGAGCAAAGGGTCTGCTACGAGTCTTAGCTAACTCAAAGGCACCTAACAAAAACATGTCTTTTTATCTGAAATATATTTTGGATTATTTTAAAAAGCATCAATCATTTATTCATATCATTCAGTAGACAACAGATTTTATGATGACCTGTACAAAACTTATACAATCAGTGGGGAAAATGCATATAAGACTTAACCTCACTGGAGTTGATTTTGAATAAGAATTCAAGCTTCTTTGATTTGAATATTGACTCTGTCATGTACCAATTTTCATGACATTGTGCAAAGTACTAAATTTCTTCTGTTTTAGTTTCCGTAAGGATACTGGGAACTAAATACATACCAAACTCATTTGCCCATGGTGTATTGGGTAATAGCAGACAGGAAATTACACTAGCCAGTTCTGCATGCTAAAAAGTAAAGGAAATTGTTTATGATTTGTTCATAATCTTTATTATAGAATTTATAGTCTGGTGAAAATTTTAATACAATTAAGAATGTAATTTTTCTACTAAGAAGTTCAAGACATTTTAGAAGTCTGAAGAGAGTCCTAACTAAATCTATTATAAAAATCTTCAATGACAGCAAACATTCTTTTTGGCTATAGGATACTTTCTTTTTCATGTTGTTGTTGTTAAGTGCCATCGAGTCAATTCTGACTCATAGAGACTGTATGCAGAATTTCTGAGGAGTGGCTGGTAAGTTTGAAATGCCAACTTTGTGGTTCACACTGACATTGCAGCCTAGTGCTTGTTCTAGAAAGCCACCCTAAGACTTCTTCTTTCTCATAGGTAGTTGTAAAATGTTTTTATGGTTGGTGGCTATGTGTTGTGGAGTCAGTTCTGACTCATAGCGACCCTGAATAGGATTTCTGAGACTATAAATCTTTACAAGAGCAGAAAGCCTCATCTTTTTTCCTAGAAAATGACTGGTAGTTTCAAACTGCTGAACTTGAGGTTTGTATCCCAACTTGTAACCACTAAACTACCAGAGATCCTTGTAAAATTCTTTAAGACCTATAAAAACTGCCCCCAATAATCGTATCTAAATAACAGATACTAGATATTAGTTCTTTAGGGTTTCAACAACTAAAAAACATGGGTAATCATTTCATTAAGAATACTTGTTGCTAAATAAATTAAAATGAAACCTCTATTAGGCATTGTCCTTTGTCAAATTAGCAACTATATATTTTTTAAATACAGTAAAAATTTATTTTTAGTTTTTCTTTTTGGTTACTAGAGGTTAATTGGAGATTGTTTTGAACTTTACTCTTTAAGAAAATGCTCTCATAAAGAAGAGTGGTGTTTGCATACAAATTGTTTTTTTTTGCATACAAATGAGCACTTGAGGGTCTGTTATTTCATTCAACTTGTCTATACTCATACAAATCCAAACAGAACATTGACTGATCCCTATTATTTCATAAGACCTTTTAATATTCTCTTTAAAAAAATATTATTCAAGTGCTAAGCATGAATAGTGGTATTTGGAATGGTAGTTGAATTTGCCATTAAGAAGTAGAAATTGAGCTCATAATTCCACCCTTTTGTCAAGATATAATAAATGGAAAAGACCCAATAATCTTCCCTTTTTTTTCAGCAATATAAGTAATTTTTCTGCACTTATTATTTCCTTTTGTGTATTTTAAAACTAACATCCTTCATTATTATTTTATTATTTTGGGTAGAATCATTATAGAAATATTAGCAGGTACAGGAAGAATAAATGTTTTGAGTAATTTGTAATTACTCCTTATCTTTCTAAAGAGCATATAGCCTGTTGTAAGAGTACTGGTTTCACTCTATCAAATAACCTCCATCCTCTCCTCTGAAACTCTATACAGAGTTGTTGTGAGTTGGGACCCACAGGATGGCACTTGTTGTTAGGTGCCATCAAGTCAGTATAGACTCATAACAAACCTATGCACAACAGAACAAAACACTGCCCAGTCCTGGGCCAACCTCATAATAGCTGCAACACATTCCTCTTCAATTTGTCATTGCCGACATAGTAAACAGTGTGGTTGTCAGATTCAAAATGGCCAATATCAGTCCATTTCAGCTCACTAATGCCTAAAATATCAATGTTTATGCATTCCATTTCATTTTTGACAATTTCCTATTTTCCTAGCTTTATACTTCGTACATTCCATGTTCTGATTATTAATGGGTGTTTACAACTGTTTCTCTTCACTTTGAGTTGTGTCCCATCAGCAAATGAAGGTCCTGCAGGCCTTATTCCCACAGGATTTACTCCATTTGCGTCATCACTGTCAATTCTACTTTGATGAGGCATCTCTTCCCTAGTACTTTAAGTGCCTTCCAGCCTGAGGGGCTCATTTTCTGGCACTATATCTGAAAGTGTTTCTCTGCTATTCATAAGGTTTTCAGTGACTAAATATTCAGAAGTAGTTTGTCTCTCCTTCTTCCTAGTCTATCTTCATCTGGAAGCTCATCTGAAAACTGCCTACCATGGGTGACCCTGCTTGTATTTAAATTACCCATGACATAGCTTCCAGAATCACAGCAACTCACAAGCCACCACAGTATGACAAAGTGACAGATGATGGCACTTAACAACAAGAATATCATAGCCTTATTCTTTGAATAACTTTCATCTCTATCTTTCACTGCATTATTTTTTACCATGTTATTCTCATTTTAATTTCTACTAAAATAGGATTCCTACTGTGGCACTGGAGGATAATGTACTGCACCACAAGATAAGTTTTAAACACAAAGTCAGTGATCCAAACTGATGATTCACTCCTAGGGAATCCTATAAGGGTAACTAAGGGTCAGAACTGACTCGATGGTACTTAACAAGAAAATATATTATAAAAATACAAGAACTGAGACAACTGCTTTAAGATGACTACAATAAGACTATTAAATGTCCATAACTAAAATACAAAATTGTTTTACTTTTAAAAAGCCCATGAACTATAATTAAAAATGTAAATCAAACAATATCCTGTAATGTTTTCTAATTCATCACCAATTCTCTAAAAAAACTTTTTTTCAACAGCTCAAAAACATAATATGTTATCACCATGTAGAAGGAATATCTGAAAAACATGGAAGTAATGAGACTGGAAAGAGAAAACAACAGCAAGAACAAAAATCTCCCTTTCCATAGTATAATTTAATTTCCTGAAAAGGTGAAAGACTACATTCTTTCCCATATCTGATGTTTTTAGCCACCACCAAGTGGACTCGAACTCATGACGAAAGTATATGCAATGAGACTGGAGCTTTGTGACCCACAGGGTTTTCATTTGCTGGATTTTAGAAATAGATCACTCCACTTTTCTTCCTAGACTTTTGTAGTCTGACAATTTCACTGAATTCTGTTCACTTTTGAGGAACATCAACTGTGAACTGAACCTACTACATGAAAGGTGAGATTTTTACCACTAAATTACCACTTCCCTCCTATTATGTATACTAACACAGAGAGGGGCAAAACCCTACACCTTTAATGCTATGTTTTAATTTGTTGAGGCAGCTGCTATATTATATAATTCAGATATGCATTTCCTAAAATTAGAGACTTTAGTTAAAACAGAAACATGGGGAAGTAAGATACTTAGGTACTGGAAAAGTGGTAGTAATATGTAGTTTTGCAGAAGTTATAAATTTAATTGTTATGTATTAAGACAAAAATAAGAACACTGCTAGATATATTTATAAGAAAATACATTTTCTCTGTGAATAGAAACAATAAAAATTTGACTAGGAAATATGAACATCTACCAAGTACTCAAATATGAGTGATTTTACTAATATGTAAGCACATTAAAGAAGGATAAGCCAAATGAAAAATTTAGCCTATTAACAAATACCCAGTGTGACTATATCTCATTTTGATCAAGCATTAGTCTATGTGAAATCAAATAAACAATACAAAATGAATATCAACATGATACTGAAAAATATATCATCTCTAGTATATATGTAAGGAGCTCTGGTAGCATAGTGGTTACGAAAGAGGCTGTTAACCTCAAGGTTGGCAGTTCAAAACTACCAGCTGTTCCACGTGAAGGATTCTACTCCCGTAGAGATTTACAGCCCCGGAAACCCTGTGCAGGGTCACTATGAGTCGAAATCATAATTAACAACAACAACAACAACAACAGTATATATACATGTATGTATGTATACGTATAGTCTCTAAAAGTACCTGAAAACATCCATAAAGTAATCCTTTAAATTAAGACACTGAGAAAGAATTTAAGAGTTGAAAAGGAATAGATAAATATAATAAATGACACATGATGATTTTAAAGACAATAAAATGTGATGCAAATAGAACAAGCTGAGATTAAAATAAAAATGATTAGTTATGGAAAAGTTTAGGGATTTCAAATGAGCACTATACAGTTTAATATTTCATTTTAGAGTGTAAAATGGATGTTGAAAGGTTGAATCAGGTTATAGTACAATGTAACACATATTTAGAAACTATGTATAGACAACACAGATATGTTGTCCATGAGGAAAGGGAAACAAATGAGATCAACTTTCTCCGGAGAGGGATTTTTTGATTAATGACACAAAGAGAGAATAAAAGCAAAGGTCTCACTTAACTAAAATAATAGAGATGTTCAGGAAGGCAACAACAGCTAACATTTTTTATTTCAAGTAAAAAATAGAAGGATGTATACAGAGAAAAAGCTCTATAAAACTGCATGGCATTCCCTAATGTCTTTGCCTAAATAAAAAATTACACATGAAGAAGGCGAAATTTCCTGAGGTTGGTGAAATAACCATCAGGCAGTAGTTGACTAACAAGTTCCTAGGGTTCACAAAAAACGAAAGATACTGAAGTTATGCCAACTATCAATAGAAAGGCGTTGTTGTACCCCTGAGACATTTATAGAGAATTAAGAAGAGATATATCTATATAGTAAGGAGCTCTGGTAGCGTAGTGGTTACGAATCGGGCTG
>NW_006410624.1:0-2383 GCF_000296735.1 Chrysochloris asiatica | reverse complement strand
GCTATGAGTCGGAACCGACTCCCCAGCACATAACAACAACAACAACAACATGTCTATATAGTAGAATTAAACTGGTCCTAGAGTTAAAGGTGCCATAAGTCATTCCTAACAAAGCACGTAAACAAATGTGAAAATGATAAAAAATGAACCACAAATGCAATATCTGCCTGCCAAAATGAAATTCATCATTCATTCAAGGAAATGAACAATAAGTAATATGCCGTTATTTAGAAGCCAATACAACCCCATCCAGAACCTTCTGAAGTGGCATATGCCCACTAGAAAAGACAAGCACAAGCAGATCATCTTGGAACAGCTAGAACTTCAAAAGGTACATCTTGAAAGAAAGATCAGCATGAAAAACCCAAAACAAAAATGGCAGTATGATTGGCTACTACAAGAATAAGCAAGTTGTTCACCGGAAATCCATTAAGGCAAGCAATCAAGTCCCTTTAGACAACTCCCCATCTAAGACTGACTCTCAAAGGGGAAAACATGAGCAGGCATATAAGCTTGCTGATGACCACATTGGTCTACTGGTGAGTGGAAGATGGAAAAAGGCAGCAATTAAGAAATGGTCTGAGTTCAGTCATAGTTCATAGACTCCCGTTGACCTGGAAATGAGAGAGAGAAGAGGAAGGGCTGGTTAGACCAAAGTGTGATGAAACCTGGGGACACCTGAGTCCATGGACAAGGACATAGCTACGGAGGGCTAGAGCTGAGAGTGAAGCATCCAGCTTATATGAAGTAAGGGGAGACACACAAGAACACTCAACTTGCAGAGAGTACCAATTTGACCTAGCCTCGATTGCTTGATAATCAGAACTCCACTAGAGTATGATAAAAACTTTTTTTTTCATAAAGGAAACAAGGGTTCATTGCTACAATTTGATGAACTTAAACTATAGACATGGATGTAGTAGCTCAAAATACCAACAAAGAGGAAAGGAATCTTCACATCAAGTATCAGTGCTATCCCCTCTGTATATAGGGTAGAAAGCAATGGGTAATATAGATATTTGATACCTAAAATGAGGGGGCAGTAAAGGCATAAAGTGTGTAGCTTACAAGATTACAAGAGATTGTTTAGTTTAAGAGTGTAGGGAGGAAGTTAGAGTCCCCACTGAATAGATTTCATCTTGTCTAGACTGGTCTACTGAAAAGAGATGGGGATAAGATTCTTATGATTCAATGTTGTTGTTGTTAGTTGCCATCGAGTTGGTACCGACCCATAGCGACCTTATGCACAGCAGAACGAAACACTGCCCGATCCTGGGCCAATCTCACTATTGTTGCCACACTTGTGTCCATCGATGCTGCCACTTGGCCAATCCATCTTGTTGGGGGTTTTCCTCTTTTTCTCTGACCCTCCACCTTACCAAACATGATGCCCTTCTCCAGCGACTGGTCCCTCCTGACAATATGTCTGAAGTATGAGAGATGAAGTTTGGTCTTCAGGGAATGCTCTGGCTGCACTTTTTCCAAAATAGATCTATTGGTTCTTTTGGCAGCCCATGGCACTTTCAAGATTCTCCTCCAACACCATAACTCAAAAGCATCAATTCTTCTATGGTCTCCCTTATTCACTGTCCAGCTTTCATATGCAAATGAGGTTATTGAAAATACCATGGCTTGGGTCAGGTGCACCTTAGTCCTCAAGCTGACATCTTTGCTCTTCAACACTTTAAAAAGGTCTTGTGCAGCAGATTTGCCTAATGCAATATATCATTTGATTTCTTGACTGCTATTTCCATGAGTGTTGAAGTTGATCCAAGAAGAATTAAGTCATTGACTTCAATCCTTTCTCAGTTGATAAGAATGTTATTTATTGGTCTAGTGGTGAGGATATTTGTTTTCTTTACATTGAGATGTAATCCATACCGAAGGCTGTGGTCTTTGATCTTCATCAGTAAATGTTTTAAGCCCTCTTCACTTTCAGCAAGCAAGGTTGTATCATCTGCATATCACAGGTTGTTAATGAGTCTTCCTCCAATCCTGATACAATGTTTTTCTTCATAGAACCTAGCTTCTCAGATTATTTGCTCAGCATATAGGTTGAATAAGTATGGTGAAAGCATACAAACTTGTCACACACCTTTCTTAATTTTAAAACATTTAATTCCCATGTTCTGTTTGAACTGCCTCTTGGTCAATGTACAGATTTCTCATGAGCAGAATTAAGTGTTCCGGAATACTCATACTTGGCAATGTTGTCCATAGTTGGTCATGTACCACACAATCGAAAGCCTTCGTGTAGTCAATAAAGCAAAGGTAATTCACTAGTGAGTAATTTTTATCATAACAAATTGCGACTTTCACAATTGTAAAAGAAGTTTTGTGACAAAAACAAGGGAGTGGTTGTTCTTACAGTCCAGAAACAGAG
>NW_006410623.1:12914-13588 GCF_000296735.1 Chrysochloris asiatica | reverse complement strand
GTATGATGTTCTTGATGTCATCCCACAACTCTTCTGGTCTTCGGTCTTTAGTGTTTAATGTATCAAATCTGTTCTTAAGATTATCTCTAAATTCAAGGGGGATATAGTCGAGGTCATATTTTGGCTCTTGTGGACTTGTTTTCATTTTCTTCAGCTTCAGTTTGAATTTGCATCTAAGTAATTGATGGTCTGTTCCACAGTCTGCCCCTGCCCTTGTTTTCACTGATGATATGGAGCTTTTCCATCTTCTCTTTCTGCAGATGTAATCAATTTGATTTCTGTGTATTCCATCTGGTGAGGTTCATGTGTATAGTCATTTGTTATGCTGTATAAAGAAAGTATTTGAAATGAACAAATTACTGGTTTTGCAGAATTCTATCACGCATTCTCCGCATCATTTCTATCACCAAAGCCATATTTTCCATCTACTGGTCCTTCCTCTTTGCTCCTGACCTTTGCATTCCAATCACCAATAATGAGCAATACATCTTGATTGCATGTTTGATCAATATCAGATTGAAGAAGTTGGTAGAATTTTTCTATTTCATCCTCACTGGCTTTAGTGGTTGGTGCATATATTTGAATAACAGTTGTATTAACTGGGCTTCCCTGTAGGCGTATGGATATTATCCTATCACATACAGCATTGTACCTCATGACTGATCTGGATATGT
>NW_006410623.1:11142-12654 GCF_000296735.1 Chrysochloris asiatica | reverse complement strand
CAGCTCTTCCCCACTCGCATTTTGAGTGCCTTCCAACCTGAGGGGCTCACTTTCTGGCACTGTATCTGACAGTGTTTCTCTGCTATCCATAAGGTTTTCAGTGACTAAAGATTCAGAAGTAGTTTGGTACTCTTTCTTCCTAGTCTGTCTTTGTCTAAAAGCTCATCTGAAACCTGTCCACCATGGGTGACCCTGCTGGTTATTTAAAATACCGGTGGTGGCATAGCCCTCAGAATCACAGCAACTCATAAGCCACCACCTTACAACAGACAGATGAGTAGTGGCCGTTTGGTTTTATGTCGAAACTGTCACTTTAAAGTTCAAAGAGATCTGTGTGCATGCGTAGTAGAACCCTCCAGGGGTTGGGGTGGGAAGGCTGGCAAAGGTCAAATCACCAGAATTAAGGAGCAGAACCTGAAGTCTCCTATACTCACCATGCCATCCCCCACCTCAGGGCCTGAACATGCTCTTCTCTCTGCCTGGTACTCTCTCTTCCTCTCATTTGATTACTGTCTCTACCTCTCATACACTCCTACTCTAGTCCCAGCCCAATGATCACTTCCTCTAGGAAGCAGCTTCCTCTCATGTTTACAACAAATTTCTATGATGACAGTTTTCACAGCAAAGGAAAAACAGACAAAAACAAAAACAGTTACTGTCAACTCCACCTCACAAAATCAATGTGTGTAATAGAATTGTGCTACATAGAGTTTTCTTTCTTTTATTTTATACCTGTATTCACTTTGGAGGGGAGCTCTGGTAGCGTAGTGATTACGAATCGGGCTGCGAACCTTAAGGTCAGCGGTTAGAAACTACCAGCCGCTCCGCGGGAGAAAAATGAGGCATTCTGCTCCCGTAAAGATTTACAGCCTCAGAAACCCTGTACAGGGTCGCTATGAGTCGGAACCGACTCCACAGCACATAATAACAACAACAACAACAATTCACTTTGGAGTCCTGGTGTGGTGCTGCAGGATTGCAAAGTCAGTTTGAGCTGCAAGGTCAGTGATTCAAACCCATCAGCCACTCCTTGGAAACCCTATACAGAGTCACTATGAGTCAGAACTGGCTCGACAACATTGACAATTAACTTTATTTTTTCCCTTCCCCTATCTCCCCACCCCCCATACCCTGTACCCATCAAAGAATGTTTCATTTAGCAAGAAAAGCTTTTCTAGAATTTTTGTAACAAAAACAGGGAAGTAGTTAATTTTACAGTCCAGAAACAGAGGACCCTAGGACCATCAAGGGAGAAGAGCACAAGCAGAATGCGGGACCTTATACAGAGAAGCTGCGACTTCAGAGATGGAGGCAAAGATGGAGACATGGAGAAAAGGGAGCAGCTGAGGACTCTAGATTCATGGAAAGAGAGGAACTGAGAGCTGGTGGCCAGGAGGCAGGCTTGCAGAATGTGCCCTTTGGTGGTGTAAATTATTACATATGCCTGAGTGTTTAAAAAAAAAAAAGGGCTTAAATTAATAGAGAGAAATACTGTTAACTGATAGTACATGG
>NW_006410623.1:0-9827 GCF_000296735.1 Chrysochloris asiatica | reverse complement strand
GCGCCTGACTCAAGCCATGGTATTTTCAATAACCTCATATGCATGTGAAAGCTGGACAGTGAATAAGGAAGATCGTAGAAGAATTAATGCTTTTGAGTTATGGTGTTAGAGGAGAATATTGAAAGTGCCATGGGCTGCCAAAATAACCAATAGATCTGTGTTGGAAGAAGTGCAGCCAGAGTGCTCCTTGGAGGCCAAGATAGCCAGACTTCATCTCTCATACTTTGGACATATTGTCAGGTGGGTCCAGTTGCTGGAGAAGGATATCATGTTTGGTAAGGTGGCGGGTCAGAGAAAAAGAGGAAGACCTCCAGAAAGATGGGTTAGCAAAGTGGCAGCATCAATGGGTTCAAGCATGGCAACAATTGCGAGGTTGGCTCAGGACCGGGTGGTGTTTCCTTCTGATGTGCATAGGGTTGCTATGTGTCAGTACCAACTCGATGGCACCTAACAACAACAATAATTTCACTCAGCATAATGTTCTCCAGGTGAGTCCATGTAATGAGATGTTTTGTAAACTCCTTGTTATTCTTCAATATTGTGTAATTCCATTGTGTGTATGTACCAAAGTTTGTTTAACTATCCTTCTGCTGATGGCCATTTAGGCTGTCTCCATCTTTTTGCTATTGTGAATTGTATTACAGTGAACATGGGTGTGCATGTATCTAGTCATGTCACCACTCTGATTTCTTAAGGCTATATATCAAGTAGAAGGATTGCTGGGTCATGCAGTATTTCTATTTCCAAGTTTTTAAGAACATGCCGTACTGTTTTCTACAGTGGTTGCACCATTTGACAGTCCCACCAGCAGTGTAGGAGGGTTCCAGTCTATCTACACACTCGCAAGTATTTGTTACTTTCTGGGTTTTTTACCTTTGCTATTAATGCTGGAATAAGACGGTATCGCATTGTTATTTTTATTTACATCTCTCTAATGGCTAATGGCCTCCTGGTGTGGTGCTGTAGGATAAGCACTGGACTGCTAACCACAAGGTCGGTGGCTCAAACCCACCAGGGTCACTATGAGTGGAACCCACTCTATAGCACTTAACAACAATCATTGCTAATGATTGTGAGCATTTCTTCATATGTTTGTTGGCCACCTGAATACCTTCTTGAGTGAAGTGTTTATTCATGTTCTCTGCCCATTTTTTAATTTGATTATTTGTCTTCTTGTTAAGGCATTGAAATGTTCTATAAATTTTGGAGAGCAGTTCTTTAGCTGATATGTTGTTGTCAAGCATTTTTTCCCAGTCTGTGTGTTCTCTTTTCACTCTCTTGGTGCATGTACGTGTCCAATTTTTAGGAGATCCCAGTCATCTATTTTGTCTTCTGTTTGTGTGTTTTCAGTTATGTTTGATAATGTATTTATGCCATGAATCAGTGTTCCTACGTTTGTCTTTATTTTTTCATTGGTGATCTGTATCATTCTAAGTTTTATATTTAGGTCTTTAATCTACATTGAGTTCATTGTAGTATCTGGTATGAAATATGAGTTTTATTTCATTTTTTTGAAAATGAATGTCCAATTCTGCTGACTATAAGTGGATGGGTTTACTTCTGGGTTTTCAGTTCTGTTCCATTGATCTATGTGTCTTTTGTTGTACCAGTACCAGGCTGTTTTGACTACTGTAAGTGTCTGGCTCCTGTTCAAGAAGGGAAATGACTTCTCACTGTTTCTGACCATTGAAAGTGATATTGGCTTTGCATATATGCCTTTAATTATATTGAGGAATGTCCCTTCTATTCCTTTTTTTTTTTTTTTTTTAGTGTTTTTATCAAGAATGAGTATTGGGTTTTGTCAAATACATTTTCTGCATCAATTGATATAATCGTGTTATTTTTGTCCTTTGTTTTATTTAGATTACCTTGATTGTTTTTCTAATATTGAACTATCCCTGCATACTTGGTATGAATTCCACTTGGTCATGAGGCATTACTTTTTGATATATTGTTGGATTCTATTTACTAGGATTTTGTTGAGAAAATTTGCATCTATGTTCATGAGGGATACTGGTCTACAATTTTCTAACTTAGTGATGTCTTTGCTGGGTTTTGCTATTAGAGTTATGCTTGCTTCATAAAATGAATTCAGGAGTATTCCATCCTCCTCTACATTATGGAATAGTTTGAGTAGAATTAGTATCAGCTCCTATCTAAATGTTTGGTAAAATTCAAACCAGTAAAGCCATCTGGGCCTGGACTATTTTTTGTTGGGAGTTTTTTAATGATTTGATCAATTTCTTCTCTTGTTATAGGCCTGTTCAAGTTTTTTATTTCAGCCTGTGTTAGTTTAGGTAGGTTATGTATTTCTTGAAATTTTTCCATTTCTTCTATGGAGTACAATTTTTTTTTTTAACTTTTCATTGTGAATTGAGTGAAGGTTTACAGAGCAGATCACCAGTTTTACATTCAACAATCATATATTTTGCTTCATTACATGGTTTCAATCCCTTCCATGTACCAACAGTTAACAGCATTTCCCTCTATTCACTTTAACATTGCATTCCTCTCTGTGTCTCCTGCTACCTTCATCTTTCCTCTGCTAACCTCCCTCTTGTTGTATATTGCCTGGCCTATCACTCATAATTAATATGTGTCTACCCTCTAGTTCATTAGTAATCTTCCCTCCCCACTCCCCCCCAACCCGTAACCATCATAGATTGTTTCCTTTATCAAGAAAACTTTTCATAACTTTTTACAACGTTGGTCTCATACAATATTTGTCTTTTTGTGATTGACTTATTTCACTCAGCATAATATCCTCCATGTTCATCCATGTTTGAGGTGTTGCACAGATTCATCATTATTCTTCAACATTGCTTAATATTCCTTTGTGTGTATGTACCAAAGTTTGTTTAACCATCCTTCTGATTTAGGCTGTCTCCATCTTTTTGATATGTCTCTTGTTGACAGCATATTGTAGGATCCTGTTTTCTTAACCATTCTGTTCTCTATGTATCTTGACTGGTGCATTGAATCCATTTACATACTGTAGGTCCTAGGGATTCCTTCATTACAAAGGGAGCCTGTCTATTGGAGCATTTGTCACAGTTGTAACTTACTTGGGGGGGGAAGGGAGGAGGTCATGAAAATTTGATTAATGTCTATGCTCCCACTAGAGGCTTCCCAAGAACAGATAGAATGTCTGTGTTTGCTCACCATTCGTGGAGTGAATTAAATGAGTTGCCACCTCTGTAAAGTCTTCCTCACATGGCATTTTCCACCCCGAGCTGTAGTGAATTGTTTATATGTCTGTCTCTCTAGGACTTGTGCTGCAGAATGTAGCTAGTGGAGCCAGACTGCCACATGCTGTCATTTACTAGCTACATAATAACCTCAGGCAAGTTACTGGATTTCTCTGTGCTTTGCTTTCCACGGCTATGAAAACTGCACCTATCAAAGCCAATGAAGCTTATATGTGCTTTGCAGATATTGAAGGTTTGTGACAACCCTGAGTAGAACAATTCTATCAGCACCATTTTTCCAGCAGAATTGAGCAGTATGTGCTCAATTCGTGTCTCTGTGTTGAATTTTAGTAATTCTCACAATATTTCAAACTTATTCATAAGGCTGTTGCACATTTAATAGGCTACAGAATAGTGCAAACATAACTTTTTGGGGAAGAAGGTGCTAAGAAATTAGGGTTGAATTATAGTTGGATATAGGACAGGCCTAGGACTTTATGTAGTATTAGACTTATAGTTCAGACTAGTTTTAATGTTAGGGGAAGGGGGTGAACTAAGGCTAGGAGTAAGGCTTGGTCTCTTTCTAGGGTTACAGTTAGATTTTTTTTCTTGAAATCTACTTGATTTTTCATCATTTGGAAGTTCTGTTGTTGTTGTTAGGAGTTGTCAAGTCAGCACCAACTCAGTGACCTATGCACAAGAGCACAAAACCCTGCCCAGTCCCGTGCTAGTCTCACAATCATTGCGATACTTGAGTTCATTGCTGCTGCCAGCACCAATCCTTCTCACTGGGCGTCTCCCTCTTCTTCACTGGTCCTCCATTTTACCAAGCATGATGTCCTTCTCCAGGGACTTCTTCACTGGTCCTCCATTTTACCAAGCATGATGTCCTTCTCCAGGGACTGGTCCCTCCTAATAATAAGTCCAAAGTATAAGTGACAAAGTCTGGCCATCCTGGCTTCTAAGGGGCATTCTGGCTGTACTTCTCACAATAGATTTGTTGTTCTTCTGGCAGTCAATGATAGTTATAATATTCTCCTTCAACACCATAACTCAAATGCATCAATTCATCTACGGTCTTCCTTATTCACTGCCCAACTTTCACATGCATATGAGGTTATTGAAAATACCATGGCTTGGGTTAGGCACATCTTAGTCTTCAAACTGACATTTTCACTCTTCAACACTTCAAAGAGGTCTCATAAAGCAGATTTGCCTAATGCAACACGTCATTTGATTTCTTAACTATTGCTTCCTTGAGTGTTGGTGGTTGATCCAAGCAAAATGAAGTCTTTGACAACTTCAATCTTTTCTCCATTTATCAGGATGTAATTTATTGGTCCCGTGGTGAGGATTTTTGTTTTCTTTACCCATACTGAAGGCTGTAGATCAACTTTGATCTTCATCAGTAAGTATTTTAAGTCCTCTTCACTTTCAGCAAGCAAGGTTGTAGTATCTGCATAACACAGGTTGTTAATGAGTCTTCCCCCAACCCTGGTGAGATGTTTCTCTTCATACAATTCAACTTCTCAGATTATTGCTCAGCATACAGATTGAATAGTATGGTGAAAGATTACAAACCTGGCGCACACCTTTCTTGACTTTAAACCATTTAGTGTCCTCTTGTTCTGTTCAAATGACTACCTCTTGTGCTATGCATAGGTTCCTCATGAACACAACTGTTGTTGTTGTTAGGTGCCATCAAGTTGGTACCGACTCACAGCAACTTTATGCACAGCAGAACGAAACACTGCCAAATCCTGGGCCAACCTCACTACTGTTGCCACACTTGAGTCCATCACAATTATGTGTTCTGAAATACTCATTCTCCGTAATGTTGGCCATAATTTATCATGATCCACAAGAAAACTTTTGCATAGTCAACGTTGCACAGGTAAAAATCTTTCCAGTATTCTCTGCTTTCAGCCAAGATCCATCTTATGTCAGCAGTGATATCCCTCTTTCCACATCCTTGTCTGTATCTGGCTTTCACTATTGAAAGTTCACTGTCAATGTATTGTTGCAGCCTTCTTTGAATTATCTTTAGCAAACTTTTACTTGCATGCCATATTAATGATACAGTCCGATGATTTCCATATTTCACTGGGTCCCCTATCTTTAGAATGCTGTGTACAAATGGGTACAGATATGGATCTCTCCCAATCAGTTGGTTAGCTAGGTGTCTTTCAAATTTCTTGGCATAGAAAAGTGAGTGTTTCTAGTGTTGCCTCCATTTGTAGAACAATTTCAGTTTGTATTCCACCAATTCCTGGAGACTTGTTCTTTGTCAATGCCTTCAGCGCACCTTGGACTTCTTCTTTCAGTACCATTGGCTCTTGAAGTGGTTGAACATTGACGATTTCTGTTTTGGTACAATGATTCTGTGTATTCTTTCTCTTCTTTGGATGCTTTCTACATCATTCAATATTTTGCCTGAAGAATATTATAAGTCAATACTCGATTTTTTTTCAGTTCTTTCAGTTTGAAATATGCTGAGTGTGTTTTTCCCCTCAGGTTTTCTTACTCCAGGTCTTTGCACATTTCATTATAATATTTGACTTTGTCTTTTAGAACTGTTCTTTGAAATTTTCTGTTCAGCTCTTTTACTTCCTCATGTCTCTCATTTGCTTTAGCATCTCTACATTGGAGAGCAAGTTTCAGAGTCTTTCTGACATCCATTTTCGTCTTTTCCTTCTTTGTTATCTTTTTAATGACCTTTGCTTTCTTCCTGTATGATGGTCTTGATGTCATCCCACACTTTTCTGGTCTTCAGTCATTAGTATCTAATTCCTTACATCTGTTCTGGAGATTATCTCTAAATTCATGTGGGATATGTTCAAGATCATATTTTAGCTCTCGTGAATTTGTTTAAATTTTCTAGAGTCAGCCTGAACTTGCATATGAGCAATTAAATTAGCTGAAATGATCTGTTCCACGGTTTGCCCTTGGTCTTGTTTTGGCTGATGATATGGAGCTTTTTCACTATCTCTTTCCACAGATGTAGTCAGTTGGATTTCTGTGTATTCCATCTGGTGAGGTCCATGTATATAGTTGTCTTCTATGTTGTTTTCAAAAGATATTTGCAATGAAGAAGTCAATTGGCCTTACAAAATTCTATCATGTGATCTCCAGGATCATTTCTATCACCAAGGTCATATTTTCCAACCACTGATTCTTCCTCTTTGGTTTCAACCTTTACATTCCAGTAACTAATAATTACCAATACATCTTGATTGCATGTTTGATCAATTTCAGACTGAAGAAGTTGTTAGAATTTTTCAATTTCATCATCACTGAATTTAGTGGCTGTAGCATAAATTTTAATAACTGGTCTTCCTTGTGAGCATATGGGTATTATCCTATCACAGATAGTGTTGTATTTCAAGATAGATATTGAAATGTCCTTTTTGATGATGAATGTGATGTCATTCCTCTTCAATTTATCATTCCTGGCATAGTAACTATGTGATTGTCAGCTTCAAAGTGGCCTATATCAGTCCATTTCAGCTCATTAATGCCTAGGATATCGATCTTTATGTGTTCCATTTCATTTTGACAACTTCCAATTTTCCTAGGTTCATATTTCTTACGTTCCTTGTTCCAATTGTTATTGGACGTTTACAGCTGTTTCTCCTCATTTTGAGTTGTTCCATTGCTATTAATAAGGTTTTCACTGACTAAATATATTCAGAAGTAGCTAATCTGAATCCTGTCCACCTAGGGTTACCCTGCTGGTATTTAAAATACCATTGGCATAGCCTCCAGAATCACAGAAACATGCAAGTCACCACAGCACGACAAACTGACAGATGAGTGGTGGCTGAAAGTTCTATAACTACATTATTCCCTCTTTTTACTTCATGTTTTGTTGTTGTTGCTAACTGGTATCTCTGTTTCCCTATTTTCCACCTTGTAAGTTGTTTTACTTTGAGTATTTCTAAATCTGGGTTGAGGTATGGGTGATATTTTCATGTATGTTAGTATCAGGTGTTCTTTGCTGTTGTTCTTCTGTCCAAAGAATTCCTTCTAGTGTTTTGTTTTGTTTTTTTGTAAGGTTAGTCTGGTGTTTACAAATTCTTTTAATTTTTGTTTATCTGGAAATGTCCCAATTTAACCAACATATTTAATGGACAATTTTGCTAGATATATAATTCTTGGCTGGCAGTTTTTTCTTTCAGAGTTTTATATATGCCATTCCATTGTCTTGCTTACATGGTTTCTACTGAGAAACTGGAATTTAATTTTATTAGTTCTCCTTTGTAGGTAATTTTTAGTTTTTCCCAAGCTTCTCTAATGATTCTTTCCTTGTCTTTGATTTTGAAAAGTTTGATTATAATATGTCTTGGTGATTTTCTTTTGGAGTCTATCTTATTTGAAGTTAGTTTAAATTCTTGAACAGCTATCTTTTCATCTTTCATGATGTTAGGGGAGTTTCTGCCAACAACTCATGAACAATTTTCTCTATTGTTTTGTTTTGTTTTTCTCTTCCTGGTTTGGAATTCCAATTACATATAAATTTATCCTCTTAATAGTGTTCCATATAAATCTTAGACTTAACTTGGATTTTCTTAATTCTTTCTTCTGGTTGTTCCTCTTGAAGATAAGTATGAGAGATTTGTCTTCAAGCTCGTTGATTCTCCTTCTTGATTCAATTCTACTTCTATGCCCTTTCAATGTAATATCTATTTCTGAAGTATTAGTATTACTCTTTTGGCTTTCAAATTGCTGCTGTGGTATGGTTTCCAGTTTTTCATTTATTTTGTCAGTTTGTTCTTGTAGTGTTTTCCTGAATTCTTCTTTGCTTTTATCCATCTTACCCTCAATTCATTGAAGGTACCTAAATAGCATTGTTTGCAATTCCTTATCAAGTAGTTCTGATACCACTTCTGGCTTTCTGACTCTGTATTTTGGCCACTTGTTTGAGGTACTTTGTTTTGTTTCTTTGTGTAGCTGAAATTGTCTGTTTTCTCCAAGACATTGTGGAGTCATTGAATTTATATTTAATTAATGATTGGATGTTGGTGTGTTCTCAGCACTCACTACCTATATCCTGATGGATGTGATAGAGTCTGGAAGTCAACACAGTTCTCAGAGATTGCTGTTTGTGTAGCATAGTTCAGGGTGGGTTCCTGTGTCTCCAGAAGAAGGGGTGGTGCCAGACCACAGCTGAGCCTGCATAGAAGAGGGTGTCACTGGCCTATGTGTTGGCAGTGATGGGACTGGCCGTGCCCCTGGCTACCAGGAGGGCAAGAGACCAAGGAAAGACTTCATGCCCCTTGCCTTCCACCTCCAGCCTCATCATGTGCCTGCAGGTCACTGTATCAGCAGCCGCTTGCAAAAGCTCAAGATGGCCACACTGTTCCGTATTGACAGCTGACAACTACTTGTTTGTCTTCTCTCTCCCTGTTCCTGTTCAGCTTCCTCTTCCAGTCAGCACTCTGTCCACTCTGTCCTGTCTTCCAAAACTCAGGGTTCCAGGACCACCATCTGTAACTATTTCACATGTTCTCCCATGCCTTAGTTAAAGAGGGTCTGTTTAGTGTGTCTGCCAACTCCACCACCTTGCTCCGGACCTCTAAACATAACTTTTATAGGCACTGGAAAACCAAAACATTTGTATGACTCATTTTATTGCAATATTTGCTTTATTGCAGTAGTCTGAAACCACATTAGCCATACTTCCAATGAAATGGCTCACATGGCTGTGTTATTGTTAAGTGCCATCTAGTCAGTTCCTACTCATAGTGACCCTATGTAGGTTTTCCTAAGAGTGGCTTGGGAGTCCTGGTTTAGTGCTGTGGATAAGCACTAGATTGCCAATAACAAGGTGAGTAATTCCAACTGACCAGCTGTTCCTCAGAAACCTTACATAGGGTCACTATGAGTTGGAATCGACTTGACAGCACTTAACAACAAGAGCGGCTGGTGTGTTTGAACCACTAACCTGTGGTTAGCAGGCTGCTGGTTCAACTTGCAAGAACTGAAGGTCAGATGATGAGTCAGATGTAGGATCCAAATTGATCAAAAAAAGCCAGATAGTTTTGCCATATATGTTGGATACAGGCCACATCCATGTGAAAAATCCTTTTCAAAGGTTGGCTTCTCAGAGAAGATTTCATCATGGAAGTAATTGCATTGTATCAGGTCTCATCATGGAGAATGGCTATGTTGCTGTGTTGTTGTTAAGTGCCATTGAATTAGTTCCGACCCATAGTGACCCTGTATAGGGTTTCCAAGGAGTGGCTGGTGAGCTTGAACCCCTGACCTTGCAGTTCAAACCGATTTTGCAGTCTAATGCATTAACCCACAGCAGCTATATCATTATGTAAATGCCAAACAATGTCGTAACTACCAAACCTCTGAGAATCATTGCCCAATCAAGTTGACACACAACTTTAGCCATCACACAAAGTATAACAGGAAATCAGTTAAAGCGTGTGACATAAGTGCTCCAATGCTAGTTTTATTGTTATATCTGTATTGCTAGCACTGAGCTCCCAGCATAATAATTACTCAATAAAAGCTTACTGATTGGGAGGCGGGGCTTGCTGGCAGACAGGGTAGAAGTGCAGTGAGGATCTCCGTCAGCAATAACACAGAATACTGGATGAAGCAAGTTAAGGGAACAGTTCCAAAACT
>NW_006410622.1:13565-14013 GCF_000296735.1 Chrysochloris asiatica | reverse complement strand
AACAGAGATCCAGGTGGTGAGGAGGTCAGGTAGATTACAGAATACAATAGACTGTCTTCAATGAAGGGAAATTTTGGACTATAGGGTAACCCCAATGAAAGTTAATACTTCACAACTTACCATGAAAATGAACATCCAAACAGAACAAGGAAAAATGAAAACTAACAAGAACTAGCACAAAAAACACAAACTCAGCACAAGAGGGCATGCAGAACAAAGGAACAAATATCACTACCAAAAATTAACATAATGGCAGCAATTAATTCATACCTATCGATAATTACATTGAATGTCAACAGATAAATGCACCTGTGAAGAGACAGAGGGTGGAAGAATAGATAAGAAAACAAGACCCTTCAATATGCAGGCGGCAGGAGACACACATTATACACAAAGACAAAAACAGACTAAAAGTGAAAGGAAGGAATAAACTATATCAAGCTAACTG
>NW_006410622.1:10401-11650 GCF_000296735.1 Chrysochloris asiatica | reverse complement strand
AATTGTAACCAGAGAAACAAAGGCCCTATACAAAGAAAACTACATAACACTACTACAGGAAACCAAAAGAGGCTTATAAAAATGGAAGACTATACCATGCTCCTAGACAGGAACATTGTGAAAATGTCAATACTGCCCAAAGCAATTTGCACGTATAATGCAATCCCAATCCAGATTCTCACGACATTCTTCAAAGAGATGGAAAAAACAATTACAAACTTTATATGGAAAAGAAAGAGACCCAGCATAAGAAAGCACTGCTTAAGAAGAAGAACAAGATGAGGGGCCCCTCACTCCCTGATTTCAACATTTACTATACAGCTACAGTGGTCAAAACAGCCTGTTACTGGTACAATGAAAGATACATGGATTAATGGAACAGAATTGAGAATCCAGAAATCAACCCAGGCACAGACAGTCAAATGATTTTCAACAAAGTGCCTACGTATATTGCATGGGGAGGATATAGTCTCTTTAACAGATGGTACTGGCATAACTGGAAAGTGACATGCAAAAGATTGAAACAAGACCTTTACCTTATGCCCTATACAAAAACCAACTCAGTATGGATTAAAGACCTAAATGTGAATCCCAAAAGTATGAAGGTCGTCAATGAAAAAACAGAGACATAGTGAAGGCTCTAATTCAGGGCATACACAGACTAACAAACATTTTGAAAATTACACAAACAAAAGCAGACAAAATAGATTATTGGGACATACTAAAATTTTTAAATTTTGGTGCATCAAAAGACTTCACCAAAAGAGTAAAAAGGGAACCCTCAGACCAGGAAAAAACATTTTGCAATGATACATCAGACAAGGGACTCATTTCTAAAATATATAGGATACTCTGGTAGCGTAGTGGTTGCAAATCAATCTGTGAACCTCAATGTCAGCAGTTCGAAACTATCAGCTGTTCTGCGGGAGAAAGATGAAGCTTTCTGCTTCTGCAAAGATTTACAGCCTCAGAAACCCTGTACATGGTCGCTATGAGTCGGAACCGACTCCACGGCACATAACCACCACCACCACAACACCTCTACAAGAAAAAGGCAAGTAACCCAATTAAAAACTGGGCACAGGACATGAATAGACACTTCACCAAGGAGGATATTCAGGCAGCCAAGAAACATACGAAGAAATGTTTGCGATCACTAGCCATTGTTGTTGTTGTTATGTGCCATGGAGTCGGTTCCGACTCATAGCGACCTTGTACAGGGTTTCTGAGGCTGTAAATCTTTATGGGA
>NW_006410622.1:0-9594 GCF_000296735.1 Chrysochloris asiatica | reverse complement strand
TGAGTGAAATTAGTCAGTCACAAAAGGAGAAATACTGCATAGGCCCATTATTGTAAAAGAGTAAGAAAAAGAACCTACCCTAAAAGGGGGAAAAATTAAAAGTTTATATATATTTGCTGATCACTGGGATGTATGAGATGAGGGGAGGGGAGGGTGGAGGGAAAGATAGAGCACAGGATAGGGAATAGACACAGGATAGCTTGGGTGCTAGGAGGGCAGGGGGGCAATACACAAGGGGGAGGGGAATGGAAGAACAAGGCAGATGGGAGAACAGTTAGGCAGGTTTGCATGGGCTAAGTGGGACAGAAGTAAATGATGATGTACGCACAACCTTGGAACAACAGGGCTCCAGGATACAGGGATTGAGGCATGGTTTGAATGGGTAAAAGATGGGAATAATGTTAAATGCTTGGCTGTCTTTTGAATCTTGGTTTTCCTGCCTACCACTGTAAAATAGACACTTGAGGGGGAGAGAAAGGAATAGAACCATCACAACAGAAAGCTTGTAAATCCATCTTCAGCCTATAACTGATTGGAATACCTTAAAGTGGGCTAGAAGTTGCCCAGTGAAAGAGGCTTCCTGTGGAGCCTTTGTATTGCATAAGTCCATAGGTGGAATCCTGAACCCCATCCAGAATCATCTGAGGTGGGAAATTTCCACTTGAAAGGACAACTAAACCAGCCTGGAGTGGCTAGAACAGCAGTCTGATTGTTTACAGCAAGAACAAGCATGCTGTTCTCCTGAGAGTCATCAAGACAAGTGGTCAGGTCCCCTCAGAACAATGTCCGTTTCAAAACTATGACTCAAAGGGAATACACAGCAGACTTATGGTCTGGCTGGTGAACAACTGGTCACCGATAAGGGGGAGAGGGGGAAAAACAACAATGAAATTGGGAGCTAAGTCCGACCACATTCAATAGACACCCGTGAACCCAGGGTGGAGACCTGGTTGACCAGTAGTATGGCAAGACCCAGGGACTCCTGGGCCCAGAAGCAATGACATGGCCACAGAGGACTAGAGTAGAGAGTGAAGCGTCTAGCTGATATGAAATGAGGGGAGATGCATAAGAATACCCATACTTGCAGATAGTACCCACTTGACATAGTTTCAATGGCTGGATGATCAGAACTGGACTAGAAGAAGAAAGAAGAGGGAAGAAGAAGAAAAAAGAGTAACCCACTACAATTTGATGAACTTTGCCTATACTTATGGATGTAGTAGCTCATAAAAGGGAGCAAATCTTTAGAGCGAGGATCACTCCCAACCCCTCAGTACACAAAGTTGACAGGGATGGTCAATTTAGACATTGGCTACCCAAAATGGGGGAGGGGCAGGATATAAAGGCAAGAAGTGACTGGCTTACAAGCTTTCAAGAGTAAGCCTAATTTCAGAGGGGGTGGGGGAAGGTAGAATCTCCACTGAATGGCTTCTAATCTGTTGGGACGGGGCTAATGAAAGGAGATGGGGATAAGACTCTTGTGGTACAAAAGTGAATAATTGCCATCAGGACTGACTGTGAGGGTCAGAAATGTAAAAGGAGATGTTTTTGATGTTTTTCAACAAAAGGAGGGGAGTGATTGATTTTGCAGTTCAGTAGCAGACGTCCCTGGGACTATCAAGTGAGAAGAGCAAAGTGTGGGACCCTACCCAGAGAAGCAGTGATGCTAGAAATGGAGACAGAGATAATGATGTGGACATATGGAGAGGCTGGGGACACTGTACTCAGGGAGGGAGAGGGACTGTGTGGTCACGCCCGAGGGTTAGACCTGTGGGGTGTACCTTTTGGTTATTTGATGATGATGCATGGAGAGGATTGTAATCATTGCAATGAAACGAAATACAATAGGATGAATGTAAAACTGATGTTTTCCCATGTAAACTCACATCATTCACAATAAAAACTAAAAAAAAGAAAGAAAAATGAAGTGCCAATAGTGCCAATCTCAGGTAATTTTGTTTGGGTTTTCGGGTGCCATTGCAGCAGATAGCAACCATATGCACAACAAAGTGGAATGCCCAGTCCTGCATCATCCTCACAATCATTGTTACACTTGAACCCATTGCTGCTGCCACTGTGCCAACTCATCTTGTTGTGTGTCTTCCTCTTTTTTGCTGATCTTCGACTTTACCAAGCATGATGTCCTCCTCCAGGGACTGGTCCCACCTGATAATATATACAAAGTATGAAAGATGAAGTCTCACCATCGTGGCTTCTCTTAGCATTCTGGCTATACATTTTCCAATATAGATGTATTTGTTCTTCTGGCAGTCATGTTACTTTTCATATTCTTCCATGGTCTTCCTTTGTTGTTGTTGTTAAGTGCCATCAAGTTGGTTCTGACCCATAGTGACCCTGTATAGGGTTTTCTGAGGAGTGGGTGATGAGCTTGGACAACTGACCTTACAGATGGTCTTCCTTATTCACTATCAAATTTTCACATGCATATGAGGCTATTGAGTATAGCATGGCTTGGGTTAGGTGCACCTTAGTCCTCAAGCTGACATTTTTGCTCCTTAATACTTTATAAAGAGGTATTTTGCAGCAGATTTTCCTAATGCAATAAGTCATTTGATTTCTTGATTGCTGCTTCCATGAGTGTTGACAGTGGATCCAATTAAAATGATATTTTTGACATCTTCAATCTTTTTTCCATTTATCATGATGTGATTTATCGGTCCAGTGGTGAGGGGTTTTGTTTTCTTTACACTGAGTCGCAACCCACAGCGAAAGCTGTGGTCTTCAATCTTCATCGATAAGTATTTTAAATCCTCTTTACTTTCAGCAAGCAAGACTATATCATCTGCATATTGCAGGTTATTAATGAGTCTTCCTCCAATCCTGATGTCATGTTCTTCTTCATGTTATCCAGTTTCTCAGATTATTTGCTCAGCACACAGACTGAATAAACTGGTGAAAGAATACAACCATGGCACACACCTTTTCTGATTTTAAGCCTTTTAGTGTCCCCTTGTTCTGTTCAAATGACTATCTCTTGGTCTGTGTACAAGTTCTTTATTAGAACAATTAAGTATTCTGGATTACCCGTTCTGCACAATGTTGTCATCCATAGCTTGTCATGATCCACACAGTTGAAAGTTTTTGCATAGTCAATGGAGCACAGGTAAACATCTTTCTAATATTCTCTGCTTTCAGTCAAGATTCATTCAGTGTCAGAAATTATGTCCTTCGTTCTACCTGCTCATCTGTATCCTGCTTGAACCACTAGCAGTTCCCAGTCAATGTACTGTTGCAGCCACTTTTGACTTAACTTTAGCACGATTTTACTTGGTAAATGTTTGATAGGTATGAGAGTATAAATATGAGGGTGAATCAAAAACACTACTATAAAATCATAGAAACATTTATTAAACAAATATATAAAAATGTGAAGCTATTGTTTCTCAACATATACTCCATTTAGGTCTATACACTTCTGAAGAGGGTGTTTCCATCTCTCTAAGCTGTCCCTGAAGTCTTGGTTTGACTTTATAGTATAACTTAGTATGACACTGGACTGCTAACTGAAAGGTCAGTGGTTCAAACCCACCAGCTGATCCTTGGAAGTTCTATGTAGGTTTGCTATGAATCAGAACCAACTTAGCAGCACTTAACAACAACAACAAAACCCTTCTCCACAAAATTCTGTACTCTTCAATTTATACCATGTCAAAACAGCAGTTTTGGCATCCTCTAGGGACTCAAATTGTATTCTTTCTAAATGTCCTTTGACTTTTAGGAACAAAAGGAAGTATAAAGGGAGAAGATCAAAGTTGTAGAGTGGATGGGATGAGATTTATCCACAAAATTCTCATAGGACAGCCCTTGCTGCCCTCAGAGAATAAGCAGATGCCTTGTTATGATAGAAAACAATTACTCAGTGAAACTTTCCTGGACTTTTCTCACCAACAGAGTTTTCAATTTTATTAAAACTTCATAATATGTTACCACGATTGTCCTGTATCCTCCAAGAAGTTCTATCAAGATTATCCCTTTGGAATGCCCAAAACAGTTAACATAAACCTCTGAACTGACCTCTCTGCCCTGAATTTGACTGTCCCAGAAGATCCCTGTGGAAGCCTCTGCTTGTTTTTTAAACAGCACCCTAATTAGACTAAGACAAGTGCACTCATATTACGGAATGTGTCTGTATTCATCCAGTGATTACACAGACATGTTTAAACACAATTTTCTTGGGATAAACCTGTGCATTTATGAACTGTAACCTTAGTAGCAATATTTTTGACTTACTCTCCTACTCTGGCTCCCTTGTTCCTGATAGACACCACTTTTAGGAGTGCACTGTACTTTTGGGATCCTGGCATGGTGCTGTAGAATAAGCACTAGATTGCTAACTGCAAGGTCAGTGGTTCAAACTCACCAGCTACTCCTAGGAAACCCTATACAAGGTTGCCATGAATCAGAACTGACTCGACTGCACATACTGCACTTAGAGCAGTTCTGTAGGATTAAGTCAAAGTTACTCCAGAGATTTAAAAATACATCAACAATTTCTTTGACATTTCTTTCTTCCAAAGGCAGAGTTTAATTCTCTTCCTCATAAAGGTAGACCAGACTTCGGGATTTACTTCTAAAGAATAGACTCTGGGAGGGACATGATGCTTTCTATGCGACTCTCAAGACAAGGTCATAAAAAGGATGCCTTCTGCTTAGCTCTATGTTTTGGACTATGAATTGTGGAGGTAGGCAGTTGTCACATGACGAAGACACTCAGTTATCAGGAGGCCACTCAATCAACAGTCAGTTGTATGCATAAGCCATCTTTGAAGCGGATCCTATATGCCTAGATAACCCTTCCCTGCAACCTCAAGAAAGCCCTTCAGCCAGAATTGCCCAGCTAAGCTACTTCTGAAATCATGGCCCATTTCAATTCAGATATAATTCAATTCACAATAAGGACTGAAGTTTATAAAATGTATGATCTGTCAGTTTTTCCTAATGAGGAAAAAGCAATGCAAATAATCTTAGAGTGTTTCTAACATGAAAATGCATGGACTTGGGAAGCAACCCCATGATTGAAAAGATGATGCCAGAGTGATACAGACTACAGGAAGGTAAATACTGCTAGAGAAGAAGAATGAAATCCACATAGAACAATCCACACAAAGACTGTCCAAAAAAAGGAAAGCAAACAGTACTATAGATATGGTGCTGGTAGAAGAATTTTAAACTAAGCCAAGTGTTAAAGCCCTGAAGTACATAAAAAAAAAAAAAAAAAAAACTAATTAATCTCAATTCTTTACTTTGTAATTTATGATCATTTATCCTGCACGGGGTTTAAGGTTACTTTTCCACTGATAATAAAAAATATAAATGGTCTGCTCAGTGGATCAATAGGATAGAAAGTTTGTGGGCAACATATCTGACATACTTATAAGAAATACATCTCAAAAAATTAGCACATTTATATATCATCTATAAAATGTCATTTCAGGAAAGCAAACCACCAGGAAAAACACTGTTAGCAGTTGTTCAGGCTTATACACTTGTCTAAGTAAATTTGTATCCCTATAAAACTTTGAGAACAGTGTTTAATTAGTCAAACTAGATTTCCCTCTGAAATGTTGTTGTTGTTGTTGCTAAGTGCCATCAAGTCAGTTCTTACCCAGAGTGACCCTGTACGGGGTTTCCAAGGAGCACCTGGTGAGGTTGAACTGCCAACCTTGTGGCTCAAACCAACTTTGCAGTCCAACACATTAAATCAATAGCACCACACCAGGATTCCCAAAATGGAGTTCTGCTCTATATTAAGTCTAAATAATAATAATAATAATAATAATAATAATAATAATAATGGTGGTGGTGGCTGTGTGCCGTCGAGTCGGTTCCGACCCATAATGACCCTGTTCAGGGTTTCCGAAGCTGTAAATCTTTACGAGAGCAGAACGCCTCATCTTTCTCCCACGGAACAGCTGGTAGTTTTGAACTGTTGACCTTGTGGTTCGCAGCCTGATTCTTAACCACTACTCTACCAGAGCTTATTAATAATAATAATAAGTAAATAAAAATAAAACTCAGATAATGCAAGCCCAGTCAGGGTCACACTTGAGATAGATTTAAGAAGAAAGAAAGAAAGAGAGAAAGAAAGAGAGAGAAAACGAAAGAAAGAGAGGAAGGAAGAAAGAAACACAATGCACAAAATTCATCTTTTTAATCCCTGGAGCAAAAAAAAAAAAAAAGAGCAAAATTCTTATCTAGAAAGACCTCTGGAATCATTGCATTCAGCTTTGTCCTTAGACTCTCTTCTGACTTTCAAACTCCACTAAACTCTAAGCACCAGTTGCCATCAGTTGCAACGCATGGCAACCACATGTGTGTCACAGTAGAACTGTATTCCATAGTGTTTCAACGGCTAGCTTTTTGGAAATAGATCATCAGACCTTTCTTCGAAAGAACCTCTGGGTGATTGCCCTAGCAGTTCACAACACTCGAGGTAACTGTTCACAACACTCGAGGTAACACTGTTGAGTCTTTTCCATCATTGTTCTTCCTCATGGTGTGTTTGGAATCACTAAACACAATGTAGAATAGTCAGATCAACCCTGGTCCCCACTGGTATGATAGAAGTCTCAGCTGTATCACATACCTGCTTTCAAGATAAAGAGAGAAAGCAAACTGTCTTGTGGCAATTCTTGTATTCATCATACCTGTGCGAGTTTAAGGTAACAGGCAGGGTGGAACTTGAGAAGGAAACTCGTCCAGGTAAATTTTAGAAATTTCTTGGCACCTTCACCCCAGGAATTTCTGGAACAAAATTGACTCACCTTAGGCTCTGGTCAGCCTAGTGATGGGAAACAAGTGGAGGTGGTCACTAAAAACATCATCCATTCAGTCTGTCATTCAGTTATTTCTTCAGGGAACTTTCTATCTGTGTTTAGTCTTCTGATAGATACCATGCAATACATTAAGCACCAAACACACACCTCAAGATCCTTAGCTTGATCACATCTGAAAAGTGTCTTGTGCCATTTCAGGTAACATTCACAGGGTCTAGGGATCAGAATGTAGACATCCTTGGCGCCCACTATTCAGCCTACCACACGTCTCCTCTTTCTTCTGTCCCGTTCTATTTCTTCACTCAGGAACCAGAAGACTCTCTTTCTAGGCATCCGTGTCGGCTCTCCTGTTCTTTTCATTAGCAGTTCCAGAAACAAAACCAAGAATAGAAGTGGACTCCTGATGTGGTGCTGTAGGATCAGCACTGGACTGTGAAGCACAAGATCGGCAGTTCAAATCCATCAGCTGTTCCTCGGAAACCTTGTACAGACTCACTATGAGTCAGAACCAACTCGACAGCACTTAACAACAACAACAACACCTGAGAAGAACAGGACTGTAATGATTAATCAGTAAAGTTGAGCTTTCTAGATAAATGGGTATGTTATTTTTAAGTGCCATTGAGTTGGTTCTGACTCATAGTGCTCTTATATAGGGTTTCCAAGGAGCGACTAGTGAGTTTGAACAGCCGACTTTGTTGTTCAAACCAACTTTAGGTTTGAACTAAAGGTTCAGAGCTTTATATCACAGTGCCACACTAGGATTCCCTGGACTTTCAATCTGCATACCTTTGGAAACTTGCCCCAAATAAGATCACAGCTTGTTTGCCAGATTGAAGGTTTCAACTAATTATCTTGCACCATGATGAAGAGAAGATATTTCCAATCCTACTGAGAGATTCTACAATTCACACCACATTCCTCAACTTTCTCAGAACTAAGGAAAACAGAGCTGGGCACACCTAGAGTAGTAGCAGTTTTCCTTTATGAAGACAAGATGAAAATGCTGAAAGTTTTATCAGCTTTACTGATCTGAGAAATATACTCAGACACATCATTATGTTCCTAAGTCTACAACTGATATCTAGATCAAGGAATGTGTAAAGTTGTATGGTGGGAGCTGAAAATATCCAGGCTTGTGAAAAACAGAGCAAACTCCCTCTTTAGAGGATGAGAGAGATAGTAAAATCTTGCGCTGAGTTAAACATACGCATATACATTACTGCACAGAGAAGAAAGCCACCAGTGCATCAAGAATGCTGAGGTTTGAAAAGTACCTCGTTGTATGATCAAATACCAACTGATGCCTGTTGCCAAACAGATGACCTCTCTAGAAGGATTTAACTCAATTTCATCAGGAAAACTGATGAACCAACAAGAGGCCTGTCTGGGGAAGGCCCCTCAGAAGGCATAGGACATATTGTTTGGGATTATTATAAGTTTTCTTTTTTAATAAAAAGAAAGCGATCCTATGGTAAGGTGTTATACTCCTATTGTTTCTGAGTTTGCTGTAGCTGTTGGTAGTGGTAGTGGTGGTGCTGGTGTATCATGAAGTCAATTCTGACTCATAGTGACCCAGCATAGGGTTTCAGAGGCTGTAAATCTTTATAAGAGCAGAAAGCCTCATTTTTCTTCCAAGGAGTGACTAGTAGAGTAGAACTGCTGACCTTGTGGTTAGCAGCACAGCTCATAGTCTACTGAGGTTCCTTGTTTTTGCTGATGTTGAGTGCCGTGGAGTCGGTTCTGACTCAGCAACCCTATATAGGGTTTCCGAGGAGCGGCTGGTGAGCTTGAACCACCAACCTTGCGGTTCAAACCAACCTTGCAGTCCAGCACGGTGCTGTCAAATCAGTTCAAACTCATAGCCCGCCTGTGTAAATCCGAACCAAATGCTGTGTGGCCCTGTACCCTGCTCACAACCGTTGCTATGTTTGAACCCATTGTTGCAGGCACCGTGTCAATTCATTGTTGAAGATATTCTTTTTCATTGTCCTTCTACATTTCTGGGTTTAAGTAATAAAAACCAGATCCAAAGGGAAAAATTAATGTGGTTTCATACACATACACATGTTGTTATTGTTAGGTGCCATTGAGTCGGTACCAACCCTTAGCAACCTTATGCATAGCAGAATGAAACACTGCCTGATTCTGGGCCAACCTCACTATTGTTGGCACATACTCATACACACACTTATTTTTTTATGCATATAAATTAGACCTGCAGAGTATTTTTTAACCCAAATTGCCTATGCTAAGAAAGCAGAGATTATTTAAATCAATTTCCAGGGAAGAAACTGAAGGAGATATATTTTAGTAAACTGAAGGAAGCATTTTTAACACATAAAACCAGTCTACTTCTTTGCTCAAATAACAATGGTAGACTTCTTCCTCAATTTGCATTTGGACCACTAATCCAAAGGATGCCTCCAGTCTTCTTTGTTTTATGCTTACAATCTGTAATGATATGTCTTTAACCCTTTCAAGACCAAATTATTTCCTGCTTTAAATTTTTGTTGAACTTGTGTGTTTTCAGTAATAGATGGTGTTTTCAATACAATGAAAAAATGCTTGAGGTAATATGGATTTGGGTACAATTAGTGGCATGCATAGGGTCTTTCATGCTAGAGTTGATGGGACAAGGCCCATTTCTTGAGATTCACAAGTTATACAGGCCCCCACCAGATAGCAATATGCACCAAGATGAGTTAATACCTTCCTACTACTCCAGCCGTTTCTGTATTACCTTTAGCAAAACTTTGCTCACTTGAGATATCAAAGAGATTGTCCGATGATTTCC
>NW_006410621.1:13159-13885 GCF_000296735.1 Chrysochloris asiatica | reverse complement strand
AGGGTTGCTATGGGTCAGAACTGACTCGACAGCACTTAACAACAACCTCAGAGGAAGGACATCATACTAGGAAAAGTGGTTATTGTTGTTAAGTGACATCGAGTCTGTTCTGAAAAATAGTTACCCTACATATTGTGGTGCTGTGGGCTAATGCGTCAGACTGCAAAGTTGTTTGAACTGCAGGGTTGGTGGTTCAAGCTTACCAGTTGTTCCTTGGAGGGTCACTATGAGTCAGAATCAACTCGACGGCACTTAACAACAACAACAACATATATAGCAGAACAAACACCACTAAGTCCTGAGTCATCTTCACAATTCCTGCTACGTTTGAGCCAGTTGTTGCTGCCTGCTACTGGGCCAATCCATCTCATTGGTGGTCTCCCTCTTTTTTGCGTTCCTCCACTTTACTAATCATGCTGTCCTTCCTGATAATATGTCCAAAGTATGAGAGGCGAAATCTGGCAGTCTTGCCTTCTGAGGAGCATTCTAGTTGTATTTCTTCCAACACAGTTTTGTTTGTTCTTCTGGCAGTCCTTGGTAGGTACCCTTAGTATTCTCCAACACCATAACTCAAATGCATCAGTTCTTCTATGGTCTTCCTTATTGTCCAAGTTTCACATGCATATGAGGCTATTGAAAATACCATGAATTGGGTCAGGCCTCAAACTGCTATCTTTGTTTTTGAACACTTTAAAAAGATCTTATGTAGCAGATTTGCCTAATGCA
>NW_006410621.1:9328-9862 GCF_000296735.1 Chrysochloris asiatica | reverse complement strand
GGCCCACAGTCCCTTTCCCTCTCTGGGTCCAAAGCCCCCAGTCGCTTCATCACTCCACATCATCATCTCTGTCTCTATCTCAGGCATCTCTGTTTCTCTGGGTAGGGTCCCGCTTTCGTCATGCCATTTATTTTTAATTAATTAAATTTAATATAAAATATATTTAATATAGAAATATAATTTATTTTACTTTTGAATTTATTTTTAGCCTCTTTATTCTGCTTCTGTTTTAACTTTTTATTCTGAATTGAGTTAAGGTTTACAAACAAGACCATCAATTTTACATTCAGCAAATCATACACTTTACTTCAGCTCAATGATTCCAATCCCCTTCATGCAATAACAGTTATCCGTCTTCTTCCCTGTGGTTCCTAGTGCCATTCACCCTCCTTCCCATCCCTTCTCAACTTTGTCCTCAGGTAAATGTTGCCCTTTTGATTTTGAATGATTGATCATTCCATGATGAGCATATCTTGCTAGTATTGTTGTCCAACCTATATATCTATCTACTGCTCAGCTGAAGAGTGGCCCATG
>NW_006410621.1:7905-9002 GCF_000296735.1 Chrysochloris asiatica | reverse complement strand
CTGTTTCTTGTTTTTTCTTATATATCTTTTAGTTTTGTAATGGTAGATTTTGCTTCTTACTTTATTTTCTTAGCTTTATACTCTGTTCTCATCTAATTCTTTTTTGTTTTCTTTAAAACCATCGGCATCTTTGCATATTTCCCTTCTTTTTTTTTCTTAAAGGTTATTTTGGTTGTGTATTTACTTTGTGAGCATGTAATTTCTTTTCATCTTGCCTTTGATTATTTGGTGCAACTCTGTCAAGGCCAAATACTTGCTCCAGTTGGGTGTGGGTAAAGTCCTTTAAATATCATTCCCAATTGGTACAAACCTATCTCCTTGTAACAGCAGTTGAATATAAACCCACTGACATTGAATTGATTTCTGATTCATAGTGACCCTAAAGAATAGTGTAGAACTTCTTCTTAGGGTTTCTGACACTGTAAATTTTTATGGGAACAGACAGCTTCATCTTTCTACCTCAGAGCAGCTAGTGGGTTTGAATCCCATGTGTAACCTACTATGACACTAGTTGAGTATAGGTTGCATTTTTTGGAGCCTGAGAACTTGTAAGTGTGAGGAGAAAGTCCTGCTGGGCTCATTGTTCTTGCTAAATTCTGCTCTCACTTCTGAGACTCTAATAGCTGCCCTATACAGGGGCCCACTCCCCCTAGTCAAGGGTGTGTGTTACTTCAATGACATCTTCCTCTTTTCTTTGGAGCCTGGTAATATAGTAGATTTTGAGCTGGATTGCTAACTGTAAGGTCAGAAGTTTGAATCTACCAGTTGCTCCCATAATGATTTAGAGTCTTGGAAACCCTATATGGAGTCCCTATGAGTTAGAACCAACTTGATGGCATAAACTAATGCCCTGCCAACCTCTCCTGAGATCTATAGGGGCTCCTATTCTAGAAGATTTTGCCTTTATTTTTCCCAGGGTTGTTCACTCACCTCTCTCTTTGAAGTTAATAAGGATTCTTAGGAATTTGTTGACTGTCTTTCCTTTCCACTGCTTCTGGAATGGGATTAGGAACTATGCCCCAGTGTTCTGCCCCACCAAAGCTTCTGAGATTATTTAGTTTCCTTGGTCTCAATTTTTTAATCTCTCTTTTTTTTTT
>NW_006410621.1:5873-7465 GCF_000296735.1 Chrysochloris asiatica | reverse complement strand
ACCAGAGAACTGATTTAATAGAAAATAAAACACTGGGTTTACTGATCAGAAAGAGACAGGAGGAGCCTGAGATGATGACCTCTGAACACCCTTTAGGCCTAGAAAAGAATTCACGCTCATGGGCCAGTGTTCAGTTAAGCAATAGATAAGTTTCTGGTAGTGGTGGTAGTTATGGTTCTGACGCATAGTGACCCTGTATAGGGCTTCCGTCGCTGTGAATCTTTATGGAAGCAGAAAGCTTCATCTTTCTCCCATGGAACAGCTGGTAATTTGAACTGCTGACTCTGAGGTTAGCAGCCTGATTCGTACCCACTAAGCTACCAAAGCTCCTTAGATAGGTTTATAGGGAGTGGCAACAACAGTAGCAAGGTCTGCTGATCATGGCATGACCTATCATTCAAAATCAAGAGGGCAGTGTTTTCCTAAGGACATAGTTGAGAAGAGATGGGAAGGTGGGTGGAATGTAAATAGGAACCACAGGGAGGAAGTGGGGACACTGTTGTTGTGTGGAGAGGATTGTAATCATTGAGATGAAGTAAGTTGTATGGTTTGTGGAAGATTTAGCTGATGATCTTGTCTGTAAACCTTCATTCAAGTCACCATAAAAAGTGAAAAAAACAGAAAACTTTCATTTCATTAGGAGAATAAGATTTGATCGTGTTTCCTTCTGCCATCTCAACCCCAAAGTAATTAGAATCTGGATCTTTTAATTTCGGAAAGTCTTCCCCAGATGTTGATTGCCATGTTAGAGGGCACAGAATTGGGCAGATGGGGCAAGCTGTCAGAGTTCGCTTTTGATTCAGAGTTTATAGCTTATACATTTGCCTTCTAATAATTGTCTTGTTTCAAAGAGATTTATCTTTTCTCTCACCAGTTGAGAACCTGTGTTTTACCCTTTGGTAGCATATTGTGATGATGATTGAAATAGATGCTCTGAAAGTTCTTGTTTTCCTTCCAGATGTGTGACAGTGCAGAAGAGGGAGTGGATGGAGACACAGTGAACATGTTTGTGGCACACCCAACCACTCCTGCACAGTATTTCCACTTACTTAGAAGACAAATGGTCCGGAACTTCAGAAAACCCCTCATTGTTGCTTCTCCTAAAATGTTGCTCAGGTTCCCTGTAAGTAGAAAAAGCTGGTTAATCAGCCTTTCTCTCTTAACGTTTTATTGTACTCTGTTTTTCTCTATTTTGTGCATGTAATTGTAGTTCTTAATTATAGAAACTTCTTTTTTTTTAACTGACCTTGCTGTTTTCTTTTCTATTTTTAATGCTTTTTTTTTTTTTTTTAACTTCCTGCTGTGAATTGAGAGAAGGTTTACGGAGCAGATCATCAGTTTTACATTCAACAAGTCTTTTATTTTTTAACCTTTTGAGAGTAATTGGAAATAGAGCTAGCAACTAGGAGTTTCCATTGTAAATGAAGGACAAGAATAGCAGGTACTATCACTCTGAATAGTGAGCAGAAGTAATTTTTTCAGAAAAAAAATTGAATTCCAAATGGTTTAAGCATTACTAGTGTTGAAGAGTAAAGATGTCAGCTTGAGGACTAAGGTGCGGCTGACCCAAGCCATGGTATTTTCAGTAACTT
>NW_006410621.1:913-5258 GCF_000296735.1 Chrysochloris asiatica | reverse complement strand
AAAGGAGCCCTGGTGGCACTGTAGGATAGCCACTGGACTGCTAACCAGCTGTTTGGTGGGAGAAAGATGAAGCTTTCTGCTCCATAAAGATTTACAGCCTCAGAAACCCTACATAGGGTCGCTGTGGGTCAGAACCAATTTGATGGCAGTGGGTTTTACCTTAACATTGTGTTAGATGTACAATGTATATGTATTTTTTAATTTTTAACTCAGAATTTATTTATTTGAAGTATGCTTGTTTGTTTTTTTCTTATTAAATGTACAATATATTTCCAACTCACTTAAATATGCTTGTTTTCAAATAGCAGTATTCAAGATAATACTATTAAACATGAATTTATCCAATCTGCTGTAAGTTTCTCAGTGTCTTACAAGAATTTTATTTAGGATTAACATTTAAATCTTTGGCATTTATTTGGACATTACTGTCAAGGTGAAATAACACATTTGGAATATCTTGTGTTACTCACAAAAGCTCAAGAGTATATGTTTGGAATTGAGGTATGTTGAAGAAAGCAGCTGATGATTTCCTTTTTAAGTACTTTCTAGCATTTGGAGAAGGAGCTGTGGTGGTGGTGTGGGTTAGGTGGTGTTGGGCTGCCAAACAAAAGATTGGCAGTTGGAACCTACCAGAGAAAGGTGACGTGGTCTACTCTCCATAGATTTACAGTCTCATAAAACTTTGGAGCAGTTCTACTCTGTTCTCTCAGGTTGCAATGAGCCAGAATCAACTAGATGGCAGTAGGATTGGTACTTGCATGAACCTAGAGGGAGTGCCCGTTACGTTTTGCACTCTGGTGGCCTCCTTTGCCTTACCATAATCCCACTCCTGGGAGTCAGTGTAGAGAAAATCCATTTCAAGTTATCTCAGCAGAGCTGGTGGTTCATTCCAGTTGGCCTACTTATTCTCTCTTACCCATTGTTCCTGCAAACAACTATTTTGGAATGGCTTCCTGAGTCTAGAAGTATCATAAGACATTGAAGAAAAGTTAATATAATCCCTTTAACACGGTTTTCCTAATGGTACTCATTTGACACGGATATTTTGAAATAGCAATATTAAAGGATGAAGTAAAAATGTAAAATCATTATGATTTATTTCCAGGAAGCAGATGCATCTGGGATTTGGGACCCAACTTTTATTGTATCCTAAGTTTTTAACTTGCTCCCTTAATCATAGCTGTAAAGGAGCTTCAAAGTCATTGCTGTCCAGTCAAGTTGGAATCACAGCAACCCTTTAGGAGAGAGTAGAACTGCCCCATAGATTTTTCAAGGCTATAATCTGCCCTGGTGTGGTGCTGTAGGATAACCACTGGACTGGTAATTGCAAGGTCAGCTGTTCAAACCCACAGCTGCTTCTTGGAAATCCTGTGCAGAGTTGCTGTGAGTTGAAACCGACTTGACAGCACTTAACAGCAACAACAAACTTTACAGAAGCAGACTGCCACATCTTTCTCTGTGGAGTGGCTGATGGGTTCAAACCACTGACCTTTCAGTTAGCAGAAAAGCGCTCAACCATTGTGCCCCAAGGACTGTGAAGGAGCTTAGCAGTATTAAATCTATAATGTATGTATGTTACCAAGTACTGAGTGACCTAGTAAAAGTTTTATTGAGAATTTTTTTGTTTGTTTGAAATTGAGAGTAAGAGATCATGTTCCGGCCCTAATAATCTACCTGCTTTCTCCAACTCTTGTATAATTTATCAATATGTACTTTTGGAGTCTAAAAAACATAGCATCAGCCATCTTTTAGATTTTCAAGTGAAAAATTAATTGCTGTTATTAAGCAGTCTTCATTCAACAGTAATTCTGTTAATTAATTGAAAATTAGTCTGACCTTTAGTGAATTGAAATGTTGGTACAAACTGTTTTTCAGAATGCAATGGCCTTTTCTTTCAGTAGCCTCTTCAGAGATAATTTGCCATGTGACAAACATGACTTAGGGCTATTTGTAGCCTGTGTGTTGAGCGGTATTTAATTACACTCCATTCCCACCCAAGTCTGCACCCCAGTGCTTTTCAATTCCTACCCAAAAGAAGTAGGGGCCACAGTTCAGAATGGAGAAAAGATTGTCTCTCTTACACAGTATTTGATCATAATGATAGCTAAATATTTAATATTTATTTTCCAAGATATATCAAAGTATCTCAGCATCAATGTGACTGCTTCACAATGGCCTATTAAAAACGTCATATTCCTATTTGGGGACTAAAATATAGGGAAACTTACTTGAAGAAAGAAAATTACCAACTCTCCAACTTTGGCTTTATCATGTACATAATCTGAATTGTTGTTGTTGTTAAATGCTGTGGAGTTGGTTCTGAATCATTGCGACCCTGTACAGGGTTTCCGAGGCTATAAATCTTTATGGGAGCAGAAAGCCTCATCTTTCTCCTGTGGAACAGCTGGTAGTTTCGAGCTGCTGACTTTGCGGTTCGCAGCCCGATTCATAACCACTACGCTACCAGAGCTCCGTATAATCTGAATTACTTTTGACAAATATATGTATGTACATTGAGCTAGGTGAACACGGATGTACTTCTTTCTCAGAAATTTTCATATGTAGTTCCTAGTTGTACTGACTAAGCTTCACTTACAGTGAAACTAAAAGCAGAAACCACAGTTGCCCGAATTTAGCTGCTTTGAGTCACAATATAAATTCTACAAAATGATGTTTCTTATTTTAAAAACTGAAAAATTAAAGTTTTGTGATCAAACTGAGATTCTTATTTAAAAAATCTTATTGTGGCATCTTTATTGTGGAGACAAACAAAAGCCAGTCTTACGTAAAAATCACTTGCCATTGATTTGATCCTATGTGAGTTAGAGTAGAACTGTTCTCCCTAGGGTTTTTAATGCCTGATTTTTCTCCAACCTTTTTTTTCTTCCAAGATCCCTTTAACCATCAACTTTCTGGTTAACAACTACACACATTAACGGTTTTCACCACCCAGGAACTCCAGTCTTGTAAAACTTCACAAAAATAATTTGCATGCAGACTGATTTTTTTTTTTTTTTTAAAGATAATCTGTTTATTTGTACATATGTTAGTTACCTTATTATACTAGGCTAAAATTTTTGGTTTTATTTTTTGGTAATATCATTAAAAAATCTTTATTTCTATCAGTTGATAAATTGGTGGCTTTCCCCTCCCTTTTCTTAGGCAGCTGTGTCAACTCTTCAAGAAATGGCACCAGGAACCACATTCAAACCTGTCATTGGTGATTCATCTGTGGATCCAAAAAAGTAATTTGATGTTTATCTCTCTTTTCATACTCTATATACAGTATGTATATTTTTAAATGGTTTATTGTGAAATATGTGATAGTTTACATGGGAGAACATTAGTTTTACATTCATCCTGTCGTATGTCATTTCATTGCCATGGTTACAATCCCCTCCATGCATCATCAACCAACCAGAGGGTATACCCTACAAATCTGCCCCCTAGTCATCAGCTCATAGCCCCTGTCCCTCTCTGGGTCTAAAGTCCCCAGCCACTCCATCTCTCCATGTCATTGTGTCTACCTCCATCTCTTGCGTCACACTGCTTCTCAGGTAGGTCCCGCACTCCGCTCTTTTCCCTTGATGGTCCCAGGGACCTCCGCTCCTAGACTGCAAAATTAATCACTCCCTTCCTTGCTACAAAACATGTACCTTTACATTCCCAACCCTCACAATCAGTCCTGATAACAATTATTCACTATTGTATCACAAGAGACCGATCTGCATTTCCTTTCATCAGCCCCGATCAGACAGATTGGATACTACTTAGTGGAGATTCTACCTTCCTCCATGCCCTCTGGATCTAGGTTACCTCTTGAAAGATTGTAAGCCAGTCACTTCTTGCCTATGTAGGTTCCCACCCCCCCAACCCCCACTTTGGGTAGCCAATGTCCAAGTTGCCCATCCCTGTCTACTCTGTGTATGGAGGGGGTGGAAATGATCCTTGTTCCCTCTTTTGAGCTACTGCATCCATAGGTGTAGGTCAAGTTCATCAAATTGTATCACATTACTCTTGTTTTCCTCTTCTTTCTTCTTCTAGTTGAACTTTGATCATCTACTCCTTGAAGCCAGGTCCAGTGGGTATTATTGCAAGTGTGGGTGTTCTTATGCATATGCCCTCTCTTCTTATCACCTGGATACTTCACTCTCTACTCTAGCCCTCTGTGGCTATGTCACTGACTCTGGGCCCAAGAGTCCCCAGGTCTTGCCACACTGCTAGCCAACCAGATCTCCACCCAGGTTCACAGGAGTCTATTGAACGTTGTAGGGCTTAGCTTGCAGCTTCATTGCTGTTTTTCCCTCACTTCCCCTTATCGGTGATGAACGTGGTCACCAATCAG
>NW_006410621.1:0-447 GCF_000296735.1 Chrysochloris asiatica | reverse complement strand
ACATTATTTCCTCCCTTTTCCCCATTCCAACCATGTCTCAATCCCTGTATCCCAGAGCCCTGTTGTTCCAAGGTTGTGCATACATCATTCTTTACTTATGTCCCATTGAGTCCATGCAAACCTGCCTAATTGTTCTCCCATCTGCTTTGTTCTTCCATTCCCCTCCCCCTTCTTGCATATTGCCCCCCTCCCAAGCACCCAAACTATCCTGTGTCTAAACCCTGCCCTGTGTTCCACCTTCCCTTCCCTCCCCTCACCCTTTTATAGTAGTGGTCCTATGCAGTATTTCTCCTTTTGTGACTAACTTATTTTACTCAACATAATGTCCTCAAGGTTCATCCATGTTAAGCGGTGGCTTGCAGCTTCCTTGTTATTCTTCAAGGTAGCATAATATTCCATTGTGTGTATGTACCACAATTTGTTTATCCATTCTTCTGATGGGCACTT
>NW_006410620.1:13383-13904 GCF_000296735.1 Chrysochloris asiatica | reverse complement strand
GTTGTTTTAATTTTCTTCAGCTGCAGCCTGAACTTTCATATAAGTAATTGATGTTCCATTCCACAGTATGTCCCTGGCCTCGTTTTGGCTGATGATACGGAGTTTTCCAGGGTTTCTTCCCACAGATGTAGTCAATTTGATTTCTGTGCATTCCATCTGATGAGGTCCATGGGTTTAGCTGTCTTTTACATTGTTTAAAAAAGGTATTAGCAGGGTATAAGTCATTTAATTGGTTTTGCAAAGTTCTTTCATGCAATCTCCAGCATCAATTTTATCACCAATGCTATATTTGGAACTACTGATGCTTCCTCTTTGTTTTCAATCACCAGTAATTATCAGTACATCTTGATTACCTGTTTCATCAATCTCAGACTTAAGAAGGTGGTAAAATTCTTCAATTTCATCATCACTGGCTTTAGTGATTTATTCATGTATTTGAATAATGGTGATATTAGTTGATCTTCCTTGTAGAGGCATGGCTATTGTCCTATCACAGACAATGTTTTACTTCAAGATGTTTC
>NW_006410620.1:9207-10623 GCF_000296735.1 Chrysochloris asiatica | reverse complement strand
AGGTTATGTGCTATAGAGTCATTTCCAACTCATAGTGACCTTGTATAGAGTTTCTGAGGCTGTAGATCTTTACACATGAAGAAAGCCTCGTCTTTCTCCTGATGAACAATTGGTAGCTTCAAACTGCTGACCTTGACTGTGGTGGCCCACGGATCAAATCTCAGTTCTGTTCTTAAACATTAGCTATATACTGTTTGCAATTTTCTTTGGATGTGTATGGTTTATGGATCAGTAGAGAATTGTTATGATTGTTGTTGTTAAGTGCCATCAAATTGATCCCAACTCATAATGACCCTATGTACAACAGAATGAAACACTGCGTGGTCCTGTGCCAGACTCACATTTGTCATTATGTTTGAGTCAATTGTTTGCCACTGTATCAGTCTATTTCATTGGTGATCTTCCTCTTTTCCACTGAGCCTCTATTTTACCAAGCATGATATCCTTCTCCAGGGACTGACAATGAGACATAAAGTCTTGCCATCATTCTAACTGTACATCATCCAAGACCAATTTGTTCTTCTGGCAGTCTGTGGTACTTTCAATATTCTTTGCCAACACCATCTTAAAATGCAGAGGAGTGGAAGGAGTTTATACACTGAAATAGGAGTTCCCCTTCTTTGATTTTCTTCTTTTCATTGTCCCCACCTCTCAGATTGCCCTGGTTGCCTCATCCATTCATGCCATTAAGTGGCAGTCTTTATATATTGGAGCTTTAGCAAGTCATGTCACCATCTTGGTGACTAAGGCTATCCTTAAGGAATATCTACAAAAAATAGGAAATTTTCAGCATTATAATGTTGTTGTTGTTGTTGTGGTTAAGTGCCATTTAGTCAGTCCCGACCCATAGCGATCCTGTATAGGGGTTCTAAGGAGTGGCTGGTGAGATTGAACCACTGACCTTGCAATTCAAACCAATGCATTAACTCCTAGCACCACACCAGGACTCCTGCATAATAGTTTGCTATAATTATCAACTCCATTTAAAAAATGTGCCAGTTGTTCTTTATTTTCCTGAGCAATCAGTCGTTTCTTATTTGTTTGCATTTTTTATGCTAATATTAAGATTCTATTTGCAGAAGGATGCATTTGTTAGAAGTTATGTCTTATGCCAGAAGCAGAAACCCATATGGTTTATTTGATGTACTTTGGAGATAAGTTTGAGAGTGTTAGTATTTATTTAGCTAACTATAAGTGTCATAAGAAATACCACAGAAGAATTGATGCTTTTGAGTTATGGTGTTGGAGGAGAATATTGAAAGTGCCATGTGCTGCCAAAAAACCCAGCTGATCTGTGTTGGAAGAAGTGCAGCCAGAGTGTTCCTTAGAGGCCAGGATGGCCAAACTTCGTCTCTCATACTTTGGACATATTGTCAGAAGGGACCAGTCACTGGTAAAGGATATCATGTTTGGTAA
>NW_006410620.1:7401-8972 GCF_000296735.1 Chrysochloris asiatica | reverse complement strand
GTTGTTAAGTGCCATTGAGTTGGTTCTAAGCCATGGTGACCTTGTATAGGGTTTCCAGGGAGTAGCTGATGAGCTTGAACTGCTGACCTTACAGTTCAAACAGCTTTGCAGTCTGGCACATTAACCCACAGTGCCACACACCAGGACTCCTAAAATGAACTAGATGGAGTATATTTGGCTTGTTTTCTTTAATATATTATTGAGCCAGGGTTATGTTATGTTAATGAGGATTAGTCTATGTTTGTTATGTTGATGAGGCAGGAGTAGAGGTTGTAATGTTAATGAAGCATAGTTTGGTTGTATCTTTAGTCAGTCTCTTTTGAGATAAAAGATTAACCTAGATAACAGAGATAGAGGGACCAGCTACCAACAGTAAAGAATATTCCTGGAGCACATCCTCCTAGAGCCACAAAAGATTGATGGCAAGACTCAGGGAGATCTTCAAGGAATGTCAGGCCAGCAAATATTAAAAGAAACTATAACCTTGCCCCCAGAGCTAACAGAAGTCTTCCCCTGTAACTGCCATCTGAATTTATATTTATAGCCTCTTAGATTGAACCACCATATATTGAATCTTGTGTGCTGTAGATTAAGCACTGGACTGCTAACAGCATGATCAGTGGTTCAAACCCACAAGCAGTTCCTATATAGGATCACTATGAGTTAGAACTAACTGAACAACATTTAACAACAAAAAAAGCCAACTGTGAGAGAATAAATTTCTGTTTTTAAAAGCCACCCATTTGCAGTCTTCCAGGTATAGCAGCACTAGATAACTAGGACAATAGAATGTATATTTACAGAACATCTAATTATATTTATGAGGAACCTGTGGAGTCCTGGTATGGCACTGAAGGATAATAATGTATTGGACTACAAGGTTGATTTGAACCTCAAGTTCGGCGATTCAAGCTCACCAGCTACTCCTCGGAAACCCTATACAGGGTCACTATGTGTCAAAACCAACTCGATGGCAATTAGTAACAATAACATGAGGAACCTGTACATAGACCAACAGGCAGTCGTTCTAATATAACTAGGTAATACTGAATGATTTAAAATCAGGAAAGATGTGTGCCAGGGTTGTATTATTTCCCTATACTTATTCAATCTGTATTCTGATCAAATAATCCAAGAACCTGGGTAATATAAAGAAGAAGGTGGCGTCAGGATTTAAGTAAGACAAATTAACAACCTTTGATGTGCAGATGATACAACCTTACTTACTGAAAGCTAAGAGCACTTAAAATATTTACTGATTAAGATTAAAAAACAACAGACTTTAGTATGGATTGTACCTCAATGTAAAGAAAACAAAAATCCTCACAAGTGGACCAATAAAGAGTATCATGATAAATGGGGAAAATTTTGTTTGAAGTTGCCAAATACTTCATTTTGCTTGGATCCACAATCAACTCTCATGGAAGCAGCAGTCAAGAAATCAAATAACCTACTGCATTCAGCAATCTGCTGCACAAAACCTCCTTAAAATGTTGAAGAGAAATGATATCAGTTTGAGGACTGTGATAGTTAAGGTTTTGTGTCAACTTGACCGGGCCAGGATTCCCAGG
>NW_006410620.1:2455-6837 GCF_000296735.1 Chrysochloris asiatica | reverse complement strand
CCAAGGACAGCAAATTCCAAAAGTCTTGTTTTTTTTTTTTTTTTTAATTAGGAAAGAAAGAAAACAGCATTTTATTAAATGAATAACAAAAAAAGAAAGAAGAGATATAGAAATCAAAATAATATTTTAGTTTGAATCTTTGAGTCTTGAGTTATCTTTGGGTTGAATTATAGAACCTGGAGCTAAAGGTACATATCAAAACTTGAAATACAATTTTAGATATCTAAATAAAACATTTGCCTTTTTAAAATTTCTCTTAGGTTCATTTAAAAATTTAAAAATTATATCAAAGAATTTTAAATAAGAGTTGTTTTGTTGCTAAGTTCTGTCCTGTCGGTTCAGACTATAAGGCCCTCTATAGGGTTTTCTGAGATATTCTGTCAAGGAATAGCTCATGGGCTCACATCACTAACTTTATGGTTCTCAGTCCTGTGCGTATTACATGTAGCCACCATTCTCCCTAAACAATAGTTGATGTTGCCGTTAAGTGCTGTTGATTTAGTTATGACTCATAGTTCTTCTGTATAGGGTTTCCAAGGAGCTGTTGATGGACTTGAACTGCCAACCTTGTGGTAAGCAGTCCAGTGCTTATCCTACAAATCATAATAAATTTTAAAACCATTGCAGAAATGTACATTACAGCTAAATTCTCAGGATTCACTCAGTGCAACTTAGCATCGTAAAACAATACAACAAATATCACCTTAAAAGGAATTCTGCCTAGTTCAAATATTCTAAAATAATCATTATGTAACTGGAGAGGGTAGTTTAAATAAATGTCAAAAATGTAATTTAGGGAGGCTTGATACTGGCAAAGAAATAACATGAACTGTTGTTATCTGTATTGGAAAATACATAGGGACTTTTTAAATATGTTGTTGTGTATATTGCTACCATACACCTGGCACTTGTGTGTTTTCCTTTGAGAAGCTATACAATATAAAAAGCTACAACACATGCAATAATGTGAGACAAAGATACTTTAACAATGCTAAGCATATTGGATTAGAAAAAACTATATCAATGATAAAAGAAAACAAAAGGCATGCCACACGCTGCTTGGTCTTTAAGTTAATCTTTGTGCTGAATCATTCTGTAGGAAAGCTATTTTCTTCAAGAGCAGCCTAGGCTACAATGCAACTTGAGACATAAGAATTGCAAAAATGTCATTGATCATATTTACCAGAGCAACCAATAAACAACTGGACTCTGTGCCATATTTTTATAAAACTAACACTTGCTTTCTATGTTTTGTCAAAAACTCCCTCCTCTCCCAGGAGATATTTTCTTAAGCTCTGCTATGCCTTTTTTTCCTTCTACATGTCACTTTAAAAACATTAGCATAGCACATTTACAAAAATACCTCCTGGGAGGGAGGGAGCAGTTGGCACTCAAAGTTAGAAGGTGCCTGTTATTTGCGGTAAAATTCAGTATGTGGAGATGGAGCCTAATGGAGCAACAGTTAAGCATCGGTCTGCTAGAATGTAAGTTGGTAGACCCCAGTAGCTCCTCAGTGGTAAAAAATGTGGCTGTCTCCTTCCATAACGGTTTGAACCCTTGGAATCTTGTTGCATAGTTTTACGCTGTCCTGGTGTGGCCCTGTGGGTTAATGCACCAGACTGCAAAGCCTTTTGAACTGCAAGGTCAGCGATTCAAGCTCACCAGCCGCTCCTCAGAAACCATACACAGTGTCGCTGTAGGTCAGAACTGACTCCACAGCACTTCACAACAATCTCAAGGTCAACAGTTCAAAGAATGAGGCTTTCTGCACCTTTAAAAATTTACAAGAGTCCTGGGGTGGCACTGTGGATTAATGTGGTGGTTTTGTTGTATTTAATGCCATTGTTGGTTCTGACACATAGCGATGCTGTGTAGGGTTTCTGAGGAGCAGTTGGTAAGCTTGAACCACCGACCATGTGGTTTAAACCAACTTTGCAGTTCAGCGTATTGACCCACAGCACTACACCAAGACTCCTGGATTAATGGCATGGGTTTAGGATGATATCTAAACTGAAAATTAACCTAACATCTGAGCATAAATAAACTAACTTGAAATATGAGACAAAATGTTTTGTGAACAAACAGCATGTACAAAGGTCAATAGGTGATAGGTACTTGGCATATTTTAAAGAACTTACACCATGCTGCAAGTAATGAAACAGAAAATTTAAAATATCTACATATTTTTAAAAATAATCTCAGAGATGACTTTAAGAATAAATATATTCAGGGCCATGCAAAGAATTTGAACTTTGTTTTAAGCACTGACTCAATTTTAGCAGAACAAGTCAGCATACCACATATGTCTTTTAAAAGATAAATCTGAAACTTCTAAGCAACAACGTGTTAGAAACAATACCTCTGTTTATCAACCCACAAGGAAAGAATTTGGCCAGAAAAAAAGAAAAGAGTTAATTTACGGTTGGAGCTGCCACATGATAACCTCATGAGATATCCTGAGACAGAGTCACCAGGCTAAGGCTAAAGCGCACTTAGATCTCTAACTTAATGAAACAATAAAACTATGAGAGAGGGAAAAAAAAGTGTTTCTTATTTAAACTCTCTAGAATGTTGGGTGACTTCGTATGTAGTATTAAATAACGAATTCACCAGCAAACATAGAGGAGTAGAATACAATGATAAAAGGGCCAACTCACCAACAAGATATATTAATATTAAATGAGTAGATACATAAGAAAATAAAGCTGTGGTGCATAATAAAATGTAATAGTTCAGTTAAAAAATGAGATGAGCTTTCATGAATAAATTTGAAAAACACTATGCTAAATGAAAGAGGCAAGGCTCAAAGAGATGCATATTACATGATTCCTTTCCTATAATAGATTGCAAATAGGGAACACAAAAGAGACCAATAGTTTTCTGGCACTTGAAGAGGTGGATCCTGTGGACTGATTACAAAAAGAAAAGAGGGAACATTTTCAGGTGATGCACTAGCCTTTATCTGGATTGAGATGGTGGCTGCATGACGCCTATAGATATCAAAACTCCTACAAATTGAAACATGAAAAGATGAATTTTACTCTATGGAAATTATACCTCAATGTGTCCAGTTCATCTATGACTGTATCACCCTGAATGCACCCGATCTTGTCTGATCTCCGAAGCTAAGCAGGGTCCGGTTTGGTTAGTACTTGGGTGGGAGACCGCCTGGGAATACCAGGTGTTGTAGGTTTAAGCAGTCCTGGTGTGGCGCCATGGGCTAATGCACTGGACTGCAAAGTTTGTTTGAACCTCATTGTCAGTGATTCAAGGTCACCAGCTGCTCCTTGGAAACCCTATACAGGTTAACTATGTGTGGGAACCAACGGCACTTAACAGCAATAACAACACTGTCTAATGAAAACAAAACCAAAGATACAATACCAAATAGTTTGATGTAGATAACAGTCTGTGAATGGTTTTGCATGGAGTGTACACTAGCACAAAGGAACTCTGGTAGCGTAGTGGTTATGAATTGGGCTGCTAACCTCAGGGTCAGCAGTTCGAAATTACCAGCTGTTCCATGGGAGAAAGATGAGGTTTTCTGCTCCCGTAAAGATTTACAGCCTCAGAAACCCTGTACAGATTCGCTATGAGTCAGAACTGACTCCATGGTACATAACAACCACCAGCCATGCACTAGCACAAAATGGCCAATATAGTACTTGAGACAATACCCTAGTGGAAATAGAAGCCTAAATGATTGAAGAACTACAGGGGGACTATGTCTGACTTCCCTTGGCTTCACAAGGGGCAAAGATTGTTAAACTCAAAATCAGCCGAAGGCCTATTCTTTTGAAGCATAGGTCAAATATTCTTCCACCCAATGAGCTTCTTTAGCCTATTCTGATACCACCTGTTCTTCCCATAGTACTCTTTGCTTCACATCTGAGTTCAACAATCCATTGCAGTGGCCCCAAAGAACTCATAACAATACTCACAATTATGAGATTTATTTGAGAAGTGAACAGGGTATGATCCATCAACAAACAGCTCAGGACACAGCTGTTCTCCAGTCAGAAACACCTCTTGTCTGCTATATTGCATGGCTACCTCACTTTTGTCTTTAGCCTCTCAGCCAGGCAGTCTCTTTGGCATCTGCCCTGCTCAGGCAAGTGTTACAAAGCTCTTCAGCCAGTCTGTGAATGCCCCAAAGGCACATTCTCCATGCAAGTCTCCTTCCTGTAGGCACTCAGCTTGACTTAGTCCGTGGGTCTAGAGTCTGAAGCTGTTCTGTCTTTCTATGCCATTGCCTCTGCCATCACCTCTGCTGTCCCCTAGGCCCTCACTGTTTTTCATGCTTCACTCATGTTCTTCCTTCTTCATGGTACGAGGATCTTCAATCTCTGCTTTTGAGATGACACCTTTTAAGACTAACTGGA
>NW_006410620.1:1598-2065 GCF_000296735.1 Chrysochloris asiatica | reverse complement strand
TCAGGTTGAAAGGCACTCAAAATGCGACTGGGGAAGAGAGCTGCCTCCTCAAAGTAGAGTTGACTGTGATGATGCGAATGGAGTTAAGCTCATGGGAGAAAAGCCCATGGGACCTTCATTTGCTAATGGGCACAGTTCAAAATGAAGAGAAACAGCTGTAAACATCCATTGAATATCAGAACATGGAATGTATTAAATATGAATCTAGGAAACTTGGAAGATGTCAAAAATGATATCTTCCATATCTTAGGCATTAGTGAGCCGAAATGGACTGGTATTGGCCATTTTGAATCTAATAACTACATGGTTTACTATGCCAGAAATGACGAATTGAAGAGGAATAGTGTTGCATTCATTGTCAAAAAGAAAATATCCAGATCAGTCATGAGGTACAATGATGTCTGTGATAGGATAATATCCATTGGCTACAGGGTAGCCCACTTAATACCACTATTATTCAAATTTAC
>NW_006410620.1:0-807 GCF_000296735.1 Chrysochloris asiatica | reverse complement strand
GAGAAAAAGAGGAAGACCCCCAGTGAGATGGATCAGCCAGGTGGCATCATTGATGGTGTCAAGTGTGGCAGCGATAGTGAGGTTGGCCCAGGGTCGGACATTGTTTCATTCTGCTATGCATGGGGTCGCTATGAGTCGGTTCTGACTCGATGACACCTGACATCAAGACAGTGGTCAAAACAGCTTGGTACTGGTACAACGAATGATGCATTGATCAATGGAACAGAATTGAGAAATTAACCCATCCACATACAGCGAACTGATTTTCGACAAAGTGCCTAAATATATCACATGGGGAGAGGATAGTCTCTTCAACAAATGGTGCTGGCAGAACTGGAAAGCGATATGCAAAAGATCAAAATAAGATCTTTACCTCACACCTTATACAAAAACCAATTCAGGATGGATTAAAGACCTAAATGTGAATCACAGAATTATGAAGACCATCAATGAAAAAATAGGGACAAATGTGAGGGCACTAATTCAGTGTATACACAGACTACCAAACACTTTGAAAATGAAACAAATAAAAGTAGACAAAATAGATGATTGGGATATACTAAAAATTAAAAATGTATGTACATCAAAAGACTTCACCAAAAAAGTATAAAGGGAACCCGCAGAATGGGAAAAAAATCTTTGCAATGACACATCAGATAAGGGATTCATTTTTAAATATGTGGGAAACTACAACACCTCTACAAGAAAAAGACCTACAGCCCAATTAAAAAATGGGCACAGGACATGAACAGACATTACACCAAGGAGAAGATCTGGGCAGCCAACAAACATATGAAGAAATGTTCA
>NW_006410619.1:5256-13845 GCF_000296735.1 Chrysochloris asiatica | reverse complement strand
ACTTTCAGCAAGCAAGGTGTATCATCTGCATATCGCAGATTGTTAATGAGTCTTCCTTCAATCCTGATGCCATGTTTTTCTTCATAGAACCCAGCTTCTTGGATTATTTGCTCAGCATACAAGTTGAATAAGTATGGTGAAAGAATACAACCTTGTTGCACACCTTTCTTAATTTTAAACCATTCAGTTCGAACAACTGCTACTTGGTCCAAGTACAGATTCCTCATGAGCACAATTAAGTGTTCCGGACTACTCATACTTCGCAATATTGTCTATAACTTGTCATGATCCACACAATCGAAAGCCTTTGCATAGTCAATAAACCACAGGTATTCTCTGCTTTCAGCCAAGATCCATCGGACATCAGCAATGATATCTCTAGTTCCACGGCCTCTTCTGAATCTGGCTTGAACCTCTGGAAGTTCTATGTCAATGTATGATTGTAGTCATTTCTGTATTACCATAAGTAAAAGTTTACTTCCATGATCAGTCTACAGTTGCTATAAAATAATCAGACATTCTTTGCAGGAGAGTCATAATTCTTATTTATCCTAAAGAGCTTCACCATTTTAAACTTAAATCCTACAGAAAGGGAGAAGATGTTCTTTTAGCATTAAATATTTATCTTGACAATAAAAGAAGTCAGTGCCCACTTGACGATTTTGTAAAGAGCGGGGCAGTCTGTGAGCAGTCCTAAGTTCCCATGTCAGCTCCGCTACTAACTGGTCAGCTTCTCTGAACCTTTCTTTTCTGTAAATTAGCACCTTAGCGAGATGAACATTCTTTGTTGTTGTTTTTTTACTAAGTATCCAACGGTGAACATTTAGAATTTTTTGGAAATTTTGGAATCAATCCAAAGCTTTGGATTGGTACATTTTGTGCTGAATTTCCTGCAGCTGTGCCTTGTGTCTACAATAGATGCAGGACGGCCCATCCATTAGTTCAGGTGTCCCCTCAAGCCCGCTGCAGGGGACCGGCAGTCACCACCTGCTGGAAGGTCAGTGGTCTGCGACTCTCCAAGCTTGTCACCTTGGAAAAAGATATACTTTCTTTCTTCACCAAGACCCACCCGAAGTCTCCCTACCACCTCCATTGGCCACAAAAATGAAGCGGACAGAGCAAAAGTACCTTTTTCATCAAAGGAATGATGTTGTTTTAATTTCTGAGGACAGCCTGGTGGGTTTGAACTGCCAACCTTGTGGCTCAAATTGACCTATGGTCCAGAGCATTATCCTGCAGCGCCTCACTAAAAGGAATGATAAAGGCCAATTCATGAAGATCTGTGGAGAAGGAAGGAATCGGAGACTTAGTTCTCCAGCCTGTAAAAGGAAGACTTTATGTGCTATGTCACTCTTCTGTCTCCACTGCCCTTGTGCCTCGTTACCCATTATGGCAGACTCTATCCAAAAGCACTTAAAAAAGATCATGGGAAATTGTTTTATCTTTTAATTCAATGATTCCATTAACTTTTTAATATTCGTAGTATAATCTATTATATTGCTGCCATAATAGAGTACATTTTGACCAGGTTTTTATCCCTTTTTCTCTGTTAGTAAGTAATTGTTCGGTGCTCTTCCATAGAGGAGATAAACCATCCTCAATAGAGTGAATACTATCTTTCCATTCTCTCTCTCCCAATGTATAAGAAATTACTATAATCTACCATGGTGCAAAGGTAATAAAAGGGGATTGAAGTCATCTTTTCAACACCTAAGCACGTTTCTGGAAAAGCTTTTGACTGCCAACAGCGCTAATTGCTGCTGTATTCACACTTAATTGATTTAATGCGAGTCCATGTGGTCATTTTAAATACTATTTGATGCTCATGATAATGACTTAGTGGGACATGTTTCCATTCTGGTCACAGATGCTTTAAAATATGTTTTTGCTTTATATCGTGAGCAATTATACTTTCCATTCAGAATCTGTGAAGTTAATAGTTCTTCACATTTCCTGGAAAACCCTTTTTTTTTTCTTTTTGTTCAGATGAATGAGTGGTTATTTTCACTAAGCATAAGTTTCAATATTATTGCACTTCCTCAGCTAAAGCTGATGTAGAACATAGCCAATGAATGTAAATTCATTTGTTTATGGCCCATCAAAATTTTATTTTAAATACCTTTTCCAGTGCGCACCACCAGTCCTTTCATGCCTTGTTGCAGGCATCCCGTTGTTATAAAGAATTTTCGGTAGCCATTGCTCTGTTAGTTAAACAGGGGACAATATTCAGGAGAGAATTCTGGTCTTTAGGGTCTACCTGCTTTTCCCCCAAGGGCAGAGAAGAAGATGTGCAAACTCAGATGAGGAAATTTGTGCCGCCATCTCCCTCACTTCCTATCTTTCCTTCCTCTCCAGGGACAAGAGCACTGACCTATCAGACATGGACGATAGACTATAGGGTCCCATACACAGGGATGTCTAGCCAATTCCCTGAGTCCACACCCACTGCTCCTACACTTATGGAGCACATTCTGAGAGTGCACGCCTCACTGCCCCACACAGACACTGGTTCATCCAAGCAGGTAGTTCACAGCATTCCTATGATAATTTAAAGGAGCCCTACTGCCACAGTGGGGTGCAAGTTGGGCTTCTAAGTGCAAAATCAGCTGCTCTGGGAGGAAAGATGAGGCTGTCTGCTCCTGTAAAGATCTGCAGCTTTGGAAAACCTATACAGGATCACTATGAGTCCAAACCATGGCTCACCACCACCATGTTAACTTGGCTCTGCTTATTCTTAGACATTAACTAAAATTCCAGTGTCCAAGTTGACCTGTGTAGTGGGTGGGTCAAGTTACTCTGGGTTCCTTTTGGCATTCTAATCCATTCATTTTTTTAAGGGTGACATTTTTATTTTTTAATTAAATAGTTTAAAGTAATTGTAGATTCATATGTCATTGTAAGAAATAATACAGAGAACCATGAACGCTTTACCTAGTTTCTCCCCAATGGTAGCATCTTATCACCCAGGTTGTTGGCATTGAGATAGTCAAGATACACAAGGTTTCCATCACCATAAAGTCCCTTATGTTACCCTTTTAGAGCCTCCTACTTGTCTCCCACCCCTATCCCCTCCTTAACCCCTGGCACCACTAACCTAGCCTCCATTTCTGTATTTTTTCATGTACAGAATATTGCATACACAGAATCATACCTCTTAAGAGGCATGTGTCCCCTTAAAGATTTTTCATTCAGTATAATTCTCTGGAGATTCATCCAGGTTGCTGTTGAGTAGTCTTCCATGATATGGATGTGCCACAATCTAACCATTCACCTATTGAAGGATTTTGAGTTATTTCCAGTTTTAGGCTATTAGCAATAAAACTGCTACGAACACTCCTGTAAAGACTTTTAGGAGAACAAATAACATTTCTCTAATATAAATTCCCAAAGTGTAATTATTGGCTTATATAGTAGTTGTTTTTATAAGAAACTCAAATTGTTTTAGAGTTGCTTATATCATTTTTCCATTTTCACCAGCAATATGTGAGTGATACAGTCTCTCCAAGTCCTCATGAACGTTTGTTGCTGTCCCTATTTTTTTAGCCATTCAGCTTGAGATATTCCTGCTTCTTGGTTTGACAATTGTGACTTGAAAACTTGGATATCTTCATACTCCGTATGACATTCTGGATGCTAGTTAAACTTTTTGTTTTAGCTGGATTACTTTTTAACACTATTCCAGCAAGGGAACTAGGGTACCACCTGACTAATGGGAACTTGTGTTCAGGTTCTCAACTCAACCTCTGTTGTCACCTGAAGTGGGGGCTCCACATCACTGCTGGAGAAAGGTGGAAGTTCTGGCTCCCCACCTGGTCTCCACTGACACAATGTTGTGGTGGCCACATTACCACTGGGGGAGAGTGAAGTTCCAGACTCTCTACTGGACCTCTTCTAAAACCATTCCAGCAAGGAGCCAGAGGGATGGGCAGTCAGTGTTTGCTCCCTACATGATCTTTATGAAGAACACGACATGAGTAGGAGGGGTCTTTGTTGCCATCCAGTGGGTCCTTGTCACCCACCTCCCTACTTGGCCTTCTCATACACTACCTTGGTGGGAATTTGGAGGGTGGACCATTCCAACCTCCTGGGGTTGACATCTAGGCTCCCCACTCAGCCTTTGCTGGCGTGAGTGGAGCGGAGTCACTCTTTGTTCTAGGTGTTTGACTGGAGGAGCTTAGTCACTGAACTGCTGGGCCTGGTCACTTAAAAAGCTAGGCTGTCTTTTCTGGTCCTTTCACTAGTGAGGGCAGGCCTTGTTGGAGCTTTTATTGATTGTGCCTGTTGTAATTTCTGGATTCCCAACTTCTTTAGTTCTAAGTCTGAGATGGTGGTGTAATGGTGGTAGTGTGCCATGGAGTCGGTTCCAACTCATGGCGACCCTGTATAGGGTTCCAAGACTGTAAATCTTTACAGAAGCAGAAAGCCTCATCCTTCTCCCATGGAACAGCTGATAGTTTCACACTGCTGACCATGAGATTAACAGCCCGACTCGTAACCAGTGTGCTAGGCAAAAGGAAAATCCAACAACCTCACCACCAGGTCCCAAGAGCATTCTTTCCAACTTTCAGAGTTTTATTTTGAATTACACCTAATATCCAGGGTTTTTACCTGTGCTTAAAGGATTGTTGTTGTTAAGTGACGTCATGTCAGTTCAGATTCATAGTGACTCTGAATGGGGTTTCCAAAGCTGTAAATCTTTGGGGGAGTCAAAAGCCTCATCTTTCTACAGTGGAGTAGCTGATAGGCTTGAATTACTGGCCTTGTGGATCAAAGGCCAATGCTTATCCTATAGAGCCACCATGTTCCCACTTAAAGAGTTGTTATTAAATGTCACAGAGTCAGTTTTGATTCATAGCGAACCTGTATAGGGTTTCCAAGGAGTGATTCAAACCGATCTTTCAGTCCAGTGCTTATCATACAGAGCCACACCAGGACTAGGAAAATATATGAGAGGGCTTCAAAAAGCTCATGAAAAATTCCATTCTTTTTTAATTATATTTTTTCCCATGGAATTTTTAAGGCCTCCATCGTATGTTTACTCCATCTTTCTAAAAGCAGAAATCTCTCCTAGAATTATTTTTAACAATGAAAAATTTTCCTGATAAATCACCAAGAATATAATTGTATTTCTAATTTATAGTTTAAAATTTAAATAAAAATAAACTCACATTAGAATTGCATGAAATAGATATAAAATAGGAACTATTTGATTCCACCATGATAAAAGTGATACCTTTTAGGATAAAAATTGATTTGAATTTAAAGGGGCAGTGAGTGTCTCACTTTCTCACACACAAACACATACATACGCACACATACACACACACGTAAGTCCAGGGTCCTTGATTGATTCAAAGGACATTTAAAGAGTTATAGGATTTTTTTCTTGTTTTAATTTTTGGTTTGGGTTATTTAATTATTTATTTTCTAGATGCACTCACTCCTCACTTATGACATGGTTAGGTTCCGAAGACTAGGTTGTTACATGAAAATCCAGGCTGTTATGTGAAAATGAGGGATTACATTATGTCACAGAATGGAGGATGACTGTGTATCACATACCCAATGCATAGCTTTAGCTATCACAGCTAGCGGCACTCTCAGAAATATGTTAATACACAAAACAGATAGTAGAGCTTTACTACTGTTGTAAGTAAGAAATGTCATATAGCAACAAGGTAGTTGATATGTGAGGTGTTGGTGATGGTTGTGTGCCATCGGGTTCTATTCCAACTCATAGCAACCCTGTATAGAGTTTCCAAGGCTGTAAATCTTTATGGGAGCAGAAAGCTTCATCCTTCTCCCATGGAGCAGCAGGTAGATTTGAACTGCTGACTGTCAGGACTACTGTTAGTAGCCCAACCCACTACACTACCAAGGCACCTTATAAGTGAAATATATGTGTATATTAATTACTTTTATAATAAAATTTTTCATTTAAAATTTTATATGTTTAATGTATCTTTTACTTGAAAAGTTAAGTTATATGAAAATTAGATCTCACAGTACTACTGATCTCCCCACTTAATTTTTTATGCTTTGTTGAGATCTAATTAAGTAATAATAAGCTGCTTACACTTACATGTACAATGTGATGAGTTTTGACATGTCGTCTCACTTTAGTTTTAAAGATTTAACAATGCATTTGACTAATTCAATTTGCATATTTATCCCATTACAATTAGAAGTAACAAACTTAGAAACCAATTGAATGTTTCTCTTAATACAGGAAGTGTAAAGTAATGAATAAAAATTCTGGCATGAAATGGTTTAAAAAATAATTAATGCTAACATTTATACGTTATTTTTATTCAGCTTCGTTTATTCTGACTTCTAGGCTATTTGTGAGTCCTGGTGTGATGCTGTGGGTTAATGCACTGGACTGCAAAGTCAGTTTGAACTGCTAGGTCAGTGGTTCAAACTCACCAGCCACTCCTTAGAAACCCTGTACGGGGTCGCTGAGGGTCAGAACTGACTCGACAGCACTTAACAACAACAAGCCATTTGTACTATATTATGCATAATAATGTTAGCTAATAACCTAAAGAGAAAAAAAAAAAAAAAAGAGCTTAAATAAAACATTTTACCTAAAACAAATGGGGCTAAGCTCTGACAAATTTCTGTATGACAAAGTATATACTAGAAGTAGGATCTCATTTTAGGAAGGAGAAACTGGCACCTTTTAAAGGAAGATGTTGTGCTTTAAACATGTCAGGAATTTTCTCATCAAGATGTCAGCTGTATCTATTTAGCATAAAATATGAGTCTATTATACATATAGCGTAATGGTTACAAATCAGGCTATGAGCCACAAGGTCAGCAGTTCGAAACTACCAGCGGTTCTGCGGGAGAAAGATGAGACTTTCTGCTCCCGTAAAGATTTACAGCCTCGGAAACCCTGTGCAGGGTCACTATGAGTTGGAACCGACTCCATGGTACTTAACAACAATATTATACATACAATCCATACTCCAGCTTCTGGTATAGGTTTTGTAAAGTCATCGACAGGACTGTTGTGTGCAGATGTTCAGGTAGAGCTATGTACACATCTGAAGGGGTTTCATTTACATTGCAATTACAGAAGAATACATATGACAGTGTGCAAGTGGGCAAGGAGATCCCAGCCTCACTTACCTACAGAAACAGACATAACACACCAAACCCTGCTCACAAATACATGTGAAACTATGCCCAGGTTACTCCCCTCCAGGAACCTTCCTGGCTGCTGCTTTCCCCTGCTTCTACCCTGAGAGTCCTGCTTCTCATCTCTTGCCAAACCCCAACACTGACATGGTCACTACAGTTAGAAGCAGAGTGGGCACGCAGTCGTATGCCACCAACAGTAGGGATACCCAGTGTCCAGCAAGTGGGAGACTGGGTGCCCATGTGGGCACATGTATATTTGTGGTCAAAGCTAGTATCATCCGCCATCAGCTATTTAGATTATGTCTTGTTATCATAATCAGAAGTTTTTTATTCGAGGAAGGGGCACCTATTTCTAATTTGTAAAAAATTATCCCTGAATGTCCAGGAGTCCTATTAATTTGTTGCAAGATAATTCGCTAGCAGCGTAACAGCCTTATGAGTTAAAACTTAACTGAACTGGGCATACATGCAGAACATGGCCAGCCACATAAACCCCGTCTGAAATGAAACCTGGTGTGGCTCAGTAGAATGAACACTGGACCATGGGTCAGTTATAATTTCAAGGTCAGCAGTTCAAACCCACCAGCCAATCCACAGAAACCCATAAGGGGTCATTATGAGTCAGAACCAACTCAATGGTACTTAACAATAACAACAACAGAAATGAAACCAGGTAATTGACACCAATAATAAGAAAACATTATATTGTTGTTGTTAAAGCATGTGTAAAAGGATTTTGAGTAGTTGACAACTCATAGTGACCCCTTAATAGGGTTTCCAAGAAGCAGTTGGTAGGTTTAAATTGCCAACCTTGTGGCTCATAGTCCAGTGATGATCCTACAGCGGTAAACCAGGAGTCAAGAAAATATATAAGGACATGAAACTGTAGTTCCCTTCTGAAGAAACTCAAATATGATTTAGAATCATTATTGGTAATACTTTAGGAACCATGGAAAAGTTATTCCCCCAAAAAAGGAAATATTATCTTGGTTTTCTAAAGATAGGATTCTAAAACATTGCAAATACATCATCTAAAGTGAGTTCTTGGCTACAAAGATAGACATGAAAACTGAACAGTTGTAGGATGGTGAACGGAAGTACACCCACAGGTACATACAGGTTTGGCAAAGGAGATTCCTTCATATGTATCTTTATGTGCTGCAAATATATCCACAAGTATAGTAAAGCAAAGTTAGAAAACTTCTTAGCCATATCCAAACACATTGTAGAACTGAGTCACTGGACTTTTAGATTTAAGGCCACAGCCTTGGAGGACATCTAAGTCAATCAGCATAATAGCATAGTCCACAAAGACAATGTCATCAAGCCTGTTTAGTGAGATGTGACTGTGATCTTAAAAACTTGCCAGCAGCCTTTTAAATACAACTTGGGTTTCTCCAACTGATTGGAAGAGATCTGTATTTGTGCCCATTCCAAAGAGAG
>NW_006410619.1:2293-4321 GCF_000296735.1 Chrysochloris asiatica | reverse complement strand
AGCCAACAGATCTGTGTTGGAAGAAGTGCAGCCAGAGTACTCCTTGGAGGCCAAGATGGCCAAACTTCATCTCTCATACTTTGGACATACTGTCAGGAGGGACCAGTCACTGGAGAAGGATATCATGTTTGGTAAGGTGGAGGGTTAGAGAAAAAGAGGAAAACCTCCCAACGAGATGGATTGGCAAAGTGGCAGTATCACTGGGCTCAAGCATGGCAACAATTGTGAGGTTAGACCTGGCCTGGGCAGTGTTTCATTCTGTTGTGCATAGAAAGGGTCATTATGAATCGGTATTGACTCCATGGCACCTAACAACAACAAAAGGGGTCTGTCCCCATCTGGAGCAAAGAAAAGTAAAGAAAACCGAATCCTCAAGGAACCAATTAGTCCAAAGAACTAAAGAACCCACAAACCATAGCCTCTCCTAGCCTGAGATCAGAAGATCTAGATGTTGACCAACTGCCACTACTGATAGCACTGATCAGGAACACAATAGAAGGTGCTGGAAAGAGTGGGAGAAAAATATAGAACTCTATTCAAAATCATAAAAAAAAAAAATTTTTTAAAAAGCCAGATTTATTGGTCTGGTAGAGTCTGATGTATTTCCTAAGACTGTGGCCTTTGGTCACTCTTAAAACCTGGAACTGAACCAAGCCCCAGCGATCACCTTTCAGCCAAACAGCCTATAAAGTGAATCATAACACCTAGGAGGAACGTAGGACCATTGACAAATTCAAGACGAATGGCATCACATTCATCATTTCAAGTTCTGTCTTGAAGTACAATGCTACTTATAGGATAATATCAATATGCCTACAAGGAAGTCCTAGTGTGGCACTATGGGCTAATGCATCAGACTGCAAAGTCATTTGAACTGCAAGGTTGGTGGTTCAAGCTCATCGGTTACTCCTTGGAAACCCTATACAGGGTTGCTGTGGGTCAGAATCAACTCTATGGCACTTAACAACAACAACACAAGGAAGACTAGTTAATACCACTACTATTCAGATTTACACACTAACCACTAATACCAGTGATGATGAAATTGTGAAGAATTCTGCAAACTTCTTCAGTATGAAATTGAACAAATGTGCAATTAAAATGCATTGATAATTATAATAATAATTCAAATGAATGAGAAAGTTGAAATCAGAGGGAGAATCCGTAGTTGGAAAATATGGCCTTAGTGATAGAAATTATCTTGGAGATTGAATGATAGAATTTTGCAAAACCAATGACTCATTCATTGCAAATATCTTTTTCAACATTATAACAAGAAGCCGTGCTAGCCTAGTGAGTTACATGTTAGGTCAGTAGTTTGAATCCACCAGTGACTTCATGGGGGCGGGGAGGGGAGATAATGAGATTTTCTGCTCCTGTAAAGATGTACAGCATCAGAAACCCTATATAGCATGGGTGGGGAACCTTCTTTCTGCCAAAATTTAGAACATCATTCACCCTACAAAATTAGCAACTTAAAAATTAGCCTGGTCAAACATTTAAGTAACTCATTCCTAATGTGATGGCTAGAACTGCGGTTGCCTTGACAGAACCAGACTAAATGATTTCAAGGCTTTATATGGCGCACAGGCCAGATGTTCCCCACCCCTGCTATACAGGGGCACTATGAGTCAGGACTGACCAGACAGCACACCACCACCAACATATACTTGGACCTCATTTGGTATAAAGAGAATCAAATTGACTACATCTGTGCGAAGAGATGATGGAGAAGCTCTATGTCATCAGCCAAAACAAGCACAGAGGCTGACTGTGAAACAGACCATCTATTGCTCATATACATGTTCAGCTGAAGCTGACATGAGAGACAAAATGTGACCTTCAGTATATCCCACCTGAATTTAGAGACCACCTCCAGAACAGATTTGATGAATTAGACACTAATGACCAAAGACCACAAGAGTTGTGGGATGACATCAAGAACATCATACAGGCATACAGCAAAAAGTCAGTAAAAAGAGTGAAAAAAAGGAAAGGCCAAAGTGGAAGTCAGAAGAGACTCTGAAA
>NW_006410619.1:0-1973 GCF_000296735.1 Chrysochloris asiatica | reverse complement strand
CGGGAGGAAGATGAGGCATTTTGCTCCCGTCAAGATTTACAGCCTCAGAAACCATGTACAGGGTCACTATGAGTTGGAACCGACTCTACAGTACTTAACAACAACGCCAACATGGACAAAATAAGAGTCATGGTGGAGTGCTGTAGGATAGGTACTGGACCGCAATGTTCAAAAGAGGGTGTGGAACTAGGGCTATCATTGCTGGTGTCACATGGATCTTTATTAAAAGAAAATACCAAAAAAATATTTACTTACTCTTTATTGACTATGCAAAGCATTTGACTCTGTTGGTCATGACAAACTATGGATAACATTGCAAAGAACGGGTATTCAAAGAACACTTAATTATGCTAATGCAAAAGCTGTATGTAGACCAAGAGACAGTCATTCTAACAGAACATGGGGATTCTGAGTGGTTTTAAATTAGGAAAGGTGTGTGTCAAGGTTGTATCTTTTCCCCTGTATGCTGTTCAACCTGTATGCTGAGCAAATTAATTCAGGAAGCTAGATTATATAAAGAAGAACGTGGCATCAGCATTGGAGGAAAAGTCATTGACAATCTTGATATGCAGAAGACACAACCTGGCTTTCTGAAAAAGACTTGAGATATTTGCTGATGAAGGTCAAAGATTGCAGCCTCACTGTAGAGAAAATGAAATTCCCCATAACTGGATCAATACATAACATCATGAGAAATGGAGAAAAGATTGAAATTGTCAAAAACTTCAATTGGCTTGGATCCACAATCAATGCTCATAGAAGCAGCTTCAGAAATCAAATAACATTGTGTTAAGTAAATCTGCTGAAAAAGAACTCTTTAGAGCAAAGATGTCAGTTTGAGGACTAAAATGTACTTGACCCAAGCCCTAGTATTTTCAGCCACCTCATATGCATGTGAAAGTTGGACAATAAATAAGGAGGACTACAGAAGAATCAATGCATTTGAATTACGGTGTTGGCAAAGCATATTGAAAGTGCCATGGACTGCTAGAACAGCAAACAAATCTGTCTTAGAAGAAGTACAACCAGACTGCTCCTTAGAAGCCAGGATAGCGAGACTTGACCGCTCATACTTAGGACATGTTATCAGGAGGGACCAGTCCATGGAGAAGGACATTATGCTGGTAGAATGAAGGTTCAGTGAAAAAAAGGAAGACCCCCAATGAGGTGGATTGACACTGTTGTAACAGCAATGGGCTCAAGCCTAACAACATCAATTGTGAGTCTGGTGCAGGACCAGACAGTGTTTCTGTTGTACTTAGGGTCACTGTGAGTAGGAACCCATTCAGTGGCAACTAGCAACAACTATTTCACTCAGCTTCATGTCCCCCAAGTTCAACCATGTTTTGAGGTGTTTCTTGTTATTGTTAGCTGTCGTCAAGACTCTTCCTATCCACAGTGATTCTATGAGTGCATAATAGAACTACTCCAAGGGGGGTTTTGAAGCTGTGACTTTGCCTTTTGAGGCATGTCTGGATGGGTTCAAACAGCTAATCTTTCAGCTAGTAGTTGAGTGCTTAAATTTTTGCACCTCCCAGGGATTCATAAAGTGAGCTCAAGAGACTCTAATCACGTAACTATAGGTCATAAAATCCAATATTTTCCCCAGGCTGCAAGCCCAGCAGGATGTTCTACAGAACATCAAAGAAATGGCCTTTCCACATTTGCATTTGTTATTCCACAATTAAGGACTGTGTTTGGTTCTGCTTTCTCTGTTGTACAAGAGAAATTAACAAATTGAACTGACTTTAGCAAAGACTTGTCAAGGTTAGGGACAACCTGAACATCTTGACATAAGAGAAGTAGACCAAAGGGATATATCACTGGTAGAAGAGTGGGCATAACTGTTTGGAGAAAATTGAAGGTTATTTTATAAAAGAAATGTCTTATAAATGACTTTTTGACATGCTAGTAGAAAGTTTAGACGCAGAGCATTTGACAACAGGGATTAGAAGAAAACCAACATTAAAAAA
>NW_006410618.1:13779-14349 GCF_000296735.1 Chrysochloris asiatica | reverse complement strand
CATGTAGCTAGCTCTCAGTATATGGACACGTTGGACACATCTGCCATGTACCTAGAGCTCTGTAAATGGGAATGTTGCATTTCTCTGCCATGTAGCTAGCTCTCTCTATATAGATAAGTATGACGCATGTGCCCTGTAGCTACAACTCGTTATATGGACATGTTGCACTAATATGCCATGTAGCTATATCTCTGTATATGGACATTTTGGAATCATCTGTCCAAATGTAACTAGCTCTCTGTACATGGATATGTTGGACTGATCTGCCAAGTAGGTCGGTCTCTGTATAAGAACATTTTGGACTTGTCTGTCATGTAGGTAGTTCTCAATATATGGACACATTGGTCACATCTGCCATGTAGCTAGAACTCTTTACACGTAAATGTTACACTACCCTACAATGTAGCTAACTCTCTGTATATGGTCATTTTGGTCTCGTCTGCCATGTAGCTAGCTCTCTGTTCATGGATATGTTACACTGATCTGCGAAGTAGGTAATCTCTGTATAGTAACATATTGTAACTGTCACCATGTAGCTAGTTCTCAGTATATGGACATGTTGTACTCATC
>NW_006410618.1:9552-10245 GCF_000296735.1 Chrysochloris asiatica | reverse complement strand
ATATGTTGGACTGATCTGCCAAGTATATATCCCTCTGTATATGAAAAGATTGGAGTTGTCTGCCATGTAGCTAGCTCTCAGAATATGGACATGTTGGACACATCTGCCATGTAGCTAGAACTCTGTATATGGAATTGTTGCACTACTCTGCCATTTAGCTAGTTCTGTCTATATGGACATTGTGGACGTGTCTGCCTTGTAGTTAGCTCTCTGTACATGGATATGTTGGACTGATCTTCCATATAGATAGCTCTCTGTATATGATCATATTGGAATTGTCTGCCCTGTGGGTGGCTCTCAATATATGGACATGTTGGACACATCTGTCATGTAGCTACTATCCTGAATATGGATGTGTTGGACTAGTCTGCCATGTAGCTAGCTCTCTGAATATGGACATGTTGGACACATCTGCCATGTAGTTAGAACTCTGAATATGGACGTGTTGCACTATTCTGCCATGTAGCTATCTCTCTGTATTTAGACAAGATGGACTCATCTGCCTTGTCATTAGAGCTCTATTTATGGAAATGTTTCACTATCCTGCCATGTACTAGCTCTCTGTATAGGGACATTTTTGACTTGTCAGCTGTGGAGCTAGCTCTCTGTACATGGATATGTTGGACTGATCTGACAAGTAGGTAGGCCTATGTATATGAACATATTGGACTTGTCTTCCATGTAGCTAGCTCT
>NW_006410618.1:6207-7187 GCF_000296735.1 Chrysochloris asiatica | reverse complement strand
TGAAATAATCTGCCATGTAGCTAGTACCTGTATATGGGCATGTTGCTCTACACTGCCGCGTAGCTAGCTCTATGCAATTAGACAAGTTGGACTCACCTGCCTTGTAGCTTGAACACTGTATATTGAAAAGTTGCACTACCCAGCCATGTAGTTAGCTCTCTGTATATAGAGAAGTTGGACTCATTTGCCATGTAGCTAGTACCCTGTATATGGAAAACTTGCACTACCCTGCCACGTAGCTAGCTCTCTGTATATAGAAAAGTTGGACTCATCTGCCTTGTAGCTAGAAATCTGTATATGGAAATGTTCATTACCCTTCCATGTAGCTAGCTCACTGTACATGGATATGTTGGACTGCTCTGCCACGTAGGTAGCTCTCTGCAAATGAACATATTGGACTTCTCTGCCATGTAGCTGGTTTTCAGTATATGGACAAATTGGACTCATCTGATATATAGCTAGTACCCTGTATATGAACATATTGGACTTGTCTGCCATGGAGCTAGCGACACTATATGGACACGTTGGACACATCTGACATGTAGCTAGAAATCTATATATGGACATGTTGCACTACTCTCTCATGGAGCTAACTCTTGGTATATTGATATTTTGGACTCATCTGCCATGGAGCTAACTCTCTGTACATGGATATGTTGGACTGATCTGCCAAATAGGTAGCTCCATGCATATGAACATATTGAACTTGTCTGCCATGAAGCTAACTCGCAGTATATGGACATGTTGGGCACTACTCTGCCATGTAAAAGCTCTGAGTATATAGACAAGTTGGACTCATATGCCTTGTAGCTAGAACTCTGTATATGGAAATGTTGCACTACCTTGCCATGTATGTAGCTCTCTGTATATAGACAAGTTGGAATAATCTGCCTTATAGCTAGAACTCTGTATATGGAAATGTTGCAATACCCAGCGACGTAGCTAGCTCTCTGTATATGGATATTTTTAACTTGTCTGCC
>NW_006410618.1:0-4527 GCF_000296735.1 Chrysochloris asiatica | reverse complement strand
TCTGTATATGGAAATGTTGCACTACACTTCCATGGAGCTAACTCTCAGTATATGGACATTTTGGACTTGTCTGCCATGTAGCTAGCTCTCTGTACATGTATATGTTGGACTGATCTGCCAAGTAGGTAGCTCCCAGTATATGAACATATTGGACCTATCTGCCATGTAGCTAGCTCACAGTATATGGACATGTTGGGCTCATTTGGAATGTAGCTAGTACCCTGTATATGAACATATTGGACTTGTCTGCCATATAGCTAGTTCTCAGTATATGGACACATTGGACACATCTGCCATGTGGATAGAACTCTATATATGGAAATGTTGCATTACCCTGCCATGGTGTTAACTCTCGGTATATGAACATGTTCGAAATATCTGCCATGTAGCTAGTACCCTGTATATGGAAATTTTGCACTACCCTGCCATGTAGCTAGCTCTCTCTACATAGAAAAGTTGGACTCATGTGCCTTGAAGCAAGAACTCTGTATACGAAAATGTAGAACTATCCTACCATGTAGCTAGTTCTCTGTGTATAGACAAGTTGGACTCATCTGCCTTGTAGCTAGATCTCTGTATATGGAAATGTTATACTACCTTGCCATGTATCTAGCTCTCTGTATATGGACATTTTGGACTCGTCTGCCATGTAGCTAGCTCTCTGTACATAGATATGTTAGCCTAATCTGCCAAGTAGTTAGCTCCCTGTATAAGAACATATTTGACTTGTCTGTCATGTAACTACCTCTCAGTATATGGACATGTTGGACTCATCTGCCATCAAGCTAGTACCCTGTATACAGACATGTGGGACTCATCTGCCTTGTAGCTAGAACTCTGTATATGGAAATGTTGCACTACCTTGTCATGTAGCTATCTCTCTGAATATAGACAAGTTGGACTCACCTGCCTTGTAGCTAGAACTCTGTATATGGAAATGTAGCACTATACTGCCATGCAGCTAGCTCTCTGTATATAGACAAGTTGTAATCATGTGTCTTGTAGCTAGAACTCTGTATATGGACATTTTGACTAGTCTGTCATGTAGCTAGCTCTCAGAATATGGACACGTTGGACTCATCTGCCATGTAGCTAGTACCCTGTATATGAACATATTGGCCTCATCTGCCACGTAGCTACTTGTCAGTATATGGACGCATTAGATACATCTGCCATGTAGATAGAACTCTGTATATGGAAATGTTACACTACCCTGCCATGGAACTAACTCTCTCTATGTAGACAAGTTGGACTCATTTGCCATGTAGGTAGAACTCTGAATATGGAAATGTAACACTATCCTGCCATGTAGCTAGCTCTCTTTATATAGACAAGTTGGAATCATCTGCCTTGTAATAGAACTCTATATATGGAAATGTTGCACTACACTTCCATGTAGCTAGCTCTTTGTATATGCACATTTTGGACTCATCTGCCATGTAGCTAGCTCTCAGTATATGGACACATTGGACACATGAGCCATGTAGCTAGAACTCTGTATATGGTCATGTTGGACTACTCTGTCATGTAGCTAGCTCTCAGTATATGCACAAGTTGGACGCAACTGTCTTGTAGCTAGTACTCTGCATATGGAAATGTTGCACTACACTGCCATGTATCTAGCTCTCTGTATATAGACAAGTTGGACTCAACTGCTATGTAGCTAATACCCTGTATATGAACATGTTGCCATACTCTGCCATGTAGCTAATCTCTATATATAGACAAGTTGGACTCATCTTTGATGTACCTTGTACTCTGTATATGGACACTTTGCACACATCTGCCATGTAGCTAGCTCACTCTACATGGATGTGTTGGATTGCTCTGTCAAGTAGCTAGCTCTCTGTATATAGACAAGTTGGACTCATGTGCCTTGTCGTTAGAACTCTGTATATGGAAATGTTGCACTATCCTGCCTCTGTATATGGAAATTTTGGAGTAGTCTGCCATGAAGCTAGCTCTCTGTACATGGATATATTGGACTGACCCGCCAAGTAGGTAGCTCTCTGTATATGAACATATTGAACTTCTCTGCCATGTAGCTAATTCTCAGTATATGGACATGTTGGACACATCTGACATGTAGCTAGAACTCTGTGAATGGAAATGTGGCACTGTCCTTCCATGGAGCTAACTCTCATTATATGCACATTTTGGACTCGTCTGCCATGTAGCTAGCTCTCTGTACATTGATATGTTGGACTGATCTGCCAAGTAGGCAGCTCCCTGTATATGAACATATTGGACTTATCTGCCATGTAGCTAGCTCTCAGTATTTGGACATGCTGGAATCATCTGCCATGTAGCTAGTACCCTGTATACGGACATGTTGCACTACTCTACCATGTATCCAGCTCTCTGTATGTAGACAAGTTGGACTCAACTGCCTTGTAGCTAATATCCTGTGTATGGGCATGTTGCACTACCCTGCCATGTAGCTATCTCTCTGCGAATAGACAAGTTGGACTCATCTGCCTTGTAGCTTGAACTCTGTATGTGGAAAAGTTTCACTACCCTGCCATGTAATTAGCACTCTGTGTATCGACTAGTTGGACTCATTTGTCTTTTAGCTAGTACCCTGCATATGGAAATTTTGCACTACCCTGCCATGGAGTAAGCTCTCTGTATATAGACAAGTTGGACTCATCTACCATGTAAATAGAACCCTGTATATGGACATGTTACACTACCCTGCCATGTAGCTAGCTCTCTGTATACAGAGAAGTTGGACTCATCTGCCATGTCGTTAGAACTATATATATTGAAATGTTGCACTATCCTGCCATGTAGTTAGCTCTCTGTATATGGACATTTTGGACTCGTCTGCCAATTCGCTAGCTCTCTGTAGGTGGATATATTGGACTGAACCAACAATTAGGTAGCTCTCTGTATATGAACATATTGGATTTCTCTGCCATGTAGATAGTTCTCAGTATATCGAAACATTGGACATATCTGACATGTAGTTAGAACTCTGTTTATGGACATGTTGCACTACTCTGCCATGTAGCTAAATCTAAGTTTAAGGAAAAGTTGCTCTACCCTGGCATGTAGCTAGCTGTCTGTATAAAGACAAGTTGGACTCATCTGCCTTGTAGCTAGAACTCTGTATATGGAAATGATGCACTACCCTTCCATGTAGCTATCTCTCTGTATATGGATATTTTGGACTCGTCTGCCATGTATCTAGCTCTCTGTACATGGCTATATTGTACTGACCCGCCAAGTAGGTAGCTCTCTATATATGAACATATTGGACTTGTCTGCCATGTAGCTAGCTCTCAGTATATGGACATGCTGAATTCATCTGCCATGTAGATAATATCCTGTATATGAACATATTGGACTTTTCTGCCATGTAACTAGCTCTCAGTATATGGAAACGTTGATCACATCTGCCAGGTAGCTAGCTCTCTGTATATGGACATTTTGTTGTACTCTGCCTTGTAGCTAGAACTCTGTGAATGGACATGTTGCATTGCCCTGCCATGTAGCTAGCTCTCTTTATATGGACATGTTGGACTCCCCTGCCTTGCAGCTAGAACTCTGAATATGGAAATATCACACTACCCTGCCATTTCGCGAGTTCTCTGTAAATGGACATTTTGGACTCATCTGCCATGTAGCTTGCTCTTTGTTCATGGATATGTTGTACTGTTCTGCCAAGTAACTAGCTCTCTGTATATGAACATATTGGACTTCTCTGTCATGTAGCTAGCTCTCTGTATATGGAAATATACAGAGAATATTTCCTCTCAGAATATGGACATGTTGGAAATATCTGCCATGTAGCTAGTAGCCTGTATATGGACATTTTGGACTACTCTGCCATGTAGATATCTCTCTGTATATAGACAAGAGGGACTCATCTGCCTTGTAGCTAGAATTCTGTGTAGGGGATTATACAATGCCCTGAGTCTATGTACTAATTTGACACATCTGCTATGTACCTAGAATTCTGTATACGGAAATAATGCACTACCATACCATGTAGCTAGCTCTCTGTACATGAACATATTGGACTTGTCTGCCACGTAGCTACCTCTAAGTATTTGTACATGTTGGAATCATTAGCCAGGTAGCTAGTACTTTTTATATGGACATGTTGGACTATTCTGTCATGTAGATAACTCTCAGTATATGGACACATTGGACACATCTGCCATGTAGCTAGAACTGTGTATATGGACATGTTGGACTACTCTGTCATGTAGATATCTCTCTGTATATAGACAAGTTGGATTAATCTGCCTTGTAGCTAGAACTCTGTATATAGAAATGTAGCAATAAATTGCCATGCAGCTAGCTCTCTGTATATGGACATTTTGGACTTGTCTGCCTTGTAGCTAGAACTTTGTATATGGAAACTTTGCACTATCCTGCCATGTAGGTGGGGACATTTTGGATTCGTAATCCATGTAGCAGTTCTCAGTATATGGACATGTTGGACTCATCTGCCATGTAGTTAGTACCCTGTATATGGGCAAGTTGCACTATTCTGGCATGTAACTAGCTCTCTATTTA
>NW_006410617.1:13390-13901 GCF_000296735.1 Chrysochloris asiatica | reverse complement strand
GGTGGTGCTGCCTGAGATGTCAATCTCAGGTTGTCTGTTCTTGTTGGTTCTCAGTCCAAAGAACTTCCTTTAGGATGTTTTGAAGCGTGGAGTTGTTTTTGACAAAATCGCTTAACTTCTTTTTATCCAGGAATTTTTTTTTTTAATACCATCGTATTTGATTGACAGCTTTACTATGCAGATGATTCTTGGTTGGCAGTTTTTTTTTCTTTCAGGGTTTCATATACGTCTCTCCATTGCCTTCTTGCTTGCATGGTTTCTGCTGAGAGATCAGAACTTGATCTAATTTGTTTACCTTTATATGTAACACTTCTCTTTTCCCTAAGTGCTTTCAGGATTCTCTCCTTGTCTTTTATTTTGGAGAGCTTGATTATGATATGCCTTGGTGATTTTATTTTGGGGTCTATCCTTTCTGAGGTTCATTCAGCTTCTTGAATGCTTATTTTTTCATTTTTCAGGATGTTAGGGAAATTTTCTTCCAGCAGCTCTTCAACTATCTCCTCTGTGGATT
>NW_006410617.1:11801-13290 GCF_000296735.1 Chrysochloris asiatica | reverse complement strand
TGGTTCTCAGTCCAAAGAACTTCCTTTAGGATGTTTTGAAGCGTGGAGTTGGTTTTGACAAAATCACTTAACTTCTTTTTATCCAGGAATTTTTTTTTTTTTAATACCATCGTATTTGATTGACAGCTTTACTGTGCAGATGATTCTTGGTTGGCAGTTTTTTTTCTTTCAGGGTTTCATATATGTCTCTCCATTGCCTTCTTGCCTGCATGGTTTCTGCTGAGAGATCAGAACTTAATCTAATTTGTTTACCTTTATATGTAACACTTCTCTTTTCCCTAAGTGCTTTCAGGATTCTCTCCTTGCCTTTTATTTTGGAGAGCTTGATTATGATATGCCTTGGTGATTTTATTTTGGGGTCTATCCTTTCTGGGGTTCATTCAGCTTCTTGAATGCTTATTTTTTCATTTTTCAGGATGTTAGGGAAATTTTCTTCCAGCAGCTCTTCAACTATCTCCTCTGTGGATTTGTGTGATTCTTCCTGTTCTAGAATGCCAATAATTCTTAAGTTATTCCTCTTCATGTTGTCTCATATGAATCTTAGACTTTCTTCGTATTTTTAAAATATTTTTTTTCTACTTGCTCTTCTATCTTAGCAGTATTGAGACATTTGTCTTCTACCTTGCTGGTTCTGGTTTCCATCTCTTCAGTTCTACTCCTTTGCCCTTTCAGTGTATTGTCCATTTCTGATATTTTAATATTAATCATCTGGACCTCTTTTTGCAGGTTTTGAATTGTTTCCAATGCTGTATCTATCTTATTTGATTGTTCCTGTAGTGCATTCCTGATTTCGTCCTTATTTTTCTCAACCCCTCTGTGGAGTGTTTGGGTGAATCTCAGTATCATTCTCCTAAATTTCTTCTGAGGCAGTTCCAAGGCCTGCCCTCCTTCTAATGTGAAGTGTAAGTCTACCTAATTTATATCAGTCACTCTAGCTTGTTTCTGGACATGTGAGACTTGAATTTTTTCTTAAATTCTTTCAGCTTGAGAAATATTTAATGCGTTCTTCCCTTTTAGTTTTCTAAACTCAAGACTCTGCACATATCATTATAATATTTGACTTTGTCTCCTCCAGTTTCCCTTTGAAATGTTTTGGTCAATTCTTTTACCTCCTCATTTCTTTCATTTGGTTTAGCACCTCTATACTAGAGAACAAGTTTCAGTCTTTTCAGCATCATTTTTAGTCTTTTCCTTCTTTCTTGTCTTTCTTCCTGTATGCTGTTCTTGATGTGACCTTTCAACTCTTCTGGTCTTCAGACAATAGTGTCAAATACATCAAATCTGTTTGTGAAGTGATCTCTAAATCTGGTTGGATATTTTCAAGGTCATATTTTGGCTCTCATGGATGTGTTTTCACTTTCTTCATCTTCAGCTTGAACTTGTATGTGAGCAATTAATGGTCTGTTCCACAGTTTGCCCTTTGTTTTTGGCTGATATATAGAGTTTTTCCACTGTCTCTTCCCACAGATATAGTCTATTTGATATATTT
>NW_006410617.1:3393-11617 GCF_000296735.1 Chrysochloris asiatica | reverse complement strand
CCATATTTTCCAACTACTGATCCTTGTTCTTTGTTTCCAACTTTTGCATTTCAATCACCAAGAATTATCAATACATCTTAATTGCATGTTTGATCAACTTCAGACTGAAGAATTTGGCAGAATTCTTCAATTTTATCATTGCTTGATGTATAAATCTGATTGATTTATAAATTTGAATAATAGTGGTATTAACTGGTCTTCCTTAGGTTTATCCTATTGCAAACAGCATGGTACTTCAGGATAGGCCTTAAAATGTTCCTTTTAGTGATGAATGGGATACCATTCCTCTTCAATTTTTCAACCCCAACATAGAAAACTATATGATAGATTCAAAATAGTCAATGCCAGTACATTTCAACTCACTAATGCCTAGGATCTTTATGCATTCCATTTAATTTTTAACAGCTTTCAATTTTCTTAGATTCATACTTCATACATTCCATGTTTTGATTATTAATGATTTTTACAACTGTTTCTCTGCATTTTGAGTTGTGGCCCATCATCAAATGAAGGTCATGAAAGCTTTACTGTGTGTCATCATGGTTAAGTGTACTTTGAAGTGGCAGAACCTCCCCAGTAGCATTTTGAGTGTATTCCAACCTGAGGGGTTCATCTTCTGGCAATGTATCTGATAATAATCTGGTGCTCTTCATCATGTTTCAATATTCAATATTCCAGTGTTGACAGTGTTCCACTGCTTTTCATAGGGTTAAATACTTAGACATAGTCTGCCTCTCCTTCCTAGTCAGTCTTAGTCTGAAAGCTCATCTGAAACCTGGCTACCATGAGTGACCTGGCTGTTATTTAAGATACTAGTGGCATATCTTCCAGCATCACAGGAACATGCAAACCATCACAGTACGACAAATGGACAGGCAAATAGTGGTATTACAAATTAGTGCAAGTTTATTTGGGTGCACATTTTTTTTGAAATCCATGCATAGTTTTTTTTTTTTTTCATAATACACATTTTCTGTGACCTTTTTGAAATGTCATACACACAAATGAGGTGTTGTCAAAAAGCATATGAAAAAATGTAAATAAAATACAATGGAAGAGAACAAATTAGATGACTGAGACATACTAAAAATTAGAAAATTATGCATCAAAATAATTCACCAAAAGAGTTAAAAGGGAGCCCATGGAATGGGAAAAAGTGTTTTGCAACAACACATCAGACAAGGGACTAATCTCTAAAATTTTTAGGAAACTACAATACATCTACAAGAAAAAGACAAATAACTCACTTTAAAAATGGGCACAAGACCAGAATTGACACTTCACCAAGGAAGACATTCTGGAAGCAAACAAGCATATGAAGAAGAAATGTTCAAGATCATTTTCTTGTTATGTGCTGTGGAGTCGGTTCTGACTCATAGTGAGCAAGATTCTTAGAGAGATGCAAAACAAAACAACAATTAGATATTATCTCACACCAGCAGAAACAGTGAAGTTCAAAAAAGCAGACGACAACAAATGCTGGTGAGGATGTGGAAGAGACTGGAACCCTCATACATTGCTGGTGGAACTGCAAATTTGTTCAACCACTCTGGAGAATGGTATGGCACTTCCTTAGAGAGCTGGAAATAGAAATACTTTATGATCCAGCAATTCCTCTACTTGGTATATAGCCACAAGAAATACAAGTCAGAACACGAGTAGATATATGCACACCAATGTTCATTTCAGCACTATCCACAACAAAAACTAGAGACTCCCAAATGGCCATCAACAGAAGAATGGATAAACAAACTCTGTTATATATACACAATGGAATATTCCGCTACCTTGAAGAATGAAGATAAAGCAAGAAAACTCAAGGATATAATGTTGAGTGAAGTCAATCAGGCTTAAAAGGGCAGATATTGCATAAGTCCATTATTGTAAAAACTTAAGAAAAGATTTCCATACTAAAAATAAAATTCTTTGAGGGTTATGGGGTGAAAGGGGGGGGGGACAGTAACTAGCAGGTCAGGGAATAGACATGTGTTAATTTAGGGGACAGGGAGGGCATTAAATAGAAGGGGGAAGGCAATACACAAGAAAGGAGAGGAGGGTAGAGGCATGGGGAAAATAAGGAAGGTATTTATTCCATTTAGCCCACGTATAGACTGTGACATTTGCACAGCATTGGAATTACAAGGCTGGACTCCTGGTGTGGCACTTTAGGATCAGCACTGGACTGTTAACCACAAGGTTGGCAGTTCAAACCCACCAGCTGCTCTTTGGAAACCCTATACAGGGTTGCTGTGAGTTAGAACTGAGTCAGCAGCACTTAACAACAACATCATGATATAGGGATTGGGACATAGGCTGAAGGGGTAAAGGAAAGGAAGTAATCTTAAGATGTCTGCTCACAAAAGGGCAAATAGTGCATAAAAATTATTGTAAAAGCTTAAGAAAAGATGTCCTTACTATAGTAAAGAAATTATTTGTTGGCTACCAGGGGTGGAGGGAGGGGACAGTAAGGCACATGTTGGGGATAGTAATATCATAGCTTGGGTGAGAGGGAGGCCAATATACAAGGAAGGGGAAGGCAATACAGAAAATTGGGGAAGGTGTTGGAAGAACAGGGAAGACAGGGGCACACTTAGGTAGGTTTGCATGGGCTAAATGGGACAGAGGTAAATAGTTATATATACTCAAACTTGGAATAACTGTGCTCTGTGATACAGGGATTGAGGCATAGTCTGAGTGTGTAAAAGGGGAGAAATAATGTTAAAGTGATTGACTGTCTTGTGTATATTTGTTTCCCTTGCCTATTACTGCAAAATAGACATTTAAGTGGGATAGAAAGGAATATTGGGAGATATGATTACAAAAAGCTTGTGAGTCCATTTTCAGCCTATTAACTGATTGGAATACCTAAAAGGGGTTCTAGAACTTGCCCAGTGAAATAGGTTTCTTGTGTAACCTTTGTAGAATATAGGGCCTTAGGTGGAACCCTGAGCCCCATCCAGAACCCCATCCCACTTGAAAGGACATGCAGACCAACCTGGAGAAGCTAGAGTAGCAAAAGATACCCCTGGAAAGAAAGATCAGCAGAAAAAAACAAAAGCCTATTATAAGAAAAAGCCTGGGAGCTGTAAAGGCAAGCCGTCAAGTTCCTTCAGGACAAATCCCTTCCAAGACTGTAACTCAAAGGGAACACACAAGCAGTCTTGTAAGTAAGTTCACTGGTGACCACGTTGGTCTACTTTTTTTTTTTTTTTTTTTTGGTTCCTAGTTGATTCTATCTCATGACAATTCTATGTTTTCAGCCAAGAAAACCCTACAGAGCAATTCTAATCTGTAACACTTGCGATTGGTATAAGTCAGGCTGACTTGAAGCTAAAAACAATCTTTCTGCATTTAAACAAGAGGGTGGTTCACTAAATCCTTTCATTCATATTTATCTTGTTCTTTCATTTATACAGTAAGTAGTTAGTAGCTTGTAAACAGGTAAAATATACGGCTCTGCAGGATAGACTGACCAACACAGAAGACATACACACATAGGGAATGGAAATTCAGGGCTACAAGAGACAATAAGAGGAAATTTCACTGAGGACTATAGGGAACAGGGAAGAGTTGTGGAGAGAGTAGAACTGTATGCTGGGCCGTAATGATGAAGAGGCAGAAAAGGCTCAGTGAACCAGAGCAGAATCCTACATTGGAAATAGTGGGAGATGAAGCTTTGAGGTATGAATGGCCAGACAGAGAAGAGCCTGAAGATCACAGGAAATGTGTGAATGTTATTGATGACTAATGGATGACCCTTAGTGATGATTTTTGAAAGTTAATATTGTTGAACTCTTAGGACTCTTGGATTACCCTCTCTTTTTCTTACACATTTCTTAAAATTCCTTGTTTCTAAGAGATTGGCTTTGGAATCAAGCAATGCGATTCACTCACTAGCTGTATGATCTCGGGTAAGTTACTTAACTTCTCAGTGTTATGAGCATCTTACTTAAAATAAGGATGATAGTATAGATTATTACTTATCTTCGTTTCCTATAGAAGTATGAATTATTTCCTTCTCTCTTTTCAGAACCTTTCATCTACTCCCTTCTCAGCAGGGTTAAAATCTCCTGTGAATTTATTTCCCTTTTCAATTCAGACAGAAGACTGGGATCTCCTTCAACATGCTGTCTCTGCCACAGCACCTAATTTGTTAGATGATCATAATGCTTTACCTCAATTATTTATTTAACACCTGGCACAGGCCCTGGCACATAGTGGACTCTCAGTTATTTGCTAGTTCCCTGACTTTTTAAGAAAATGGTAGCTGAAATGAAATACAGTGAGACTGGTAGTGATTTTTGCATTGTACACCAATAGCTTAAATATACGGAACCCATTTCTTTCTTTTGTAAGTTATCATCAAATAAAATTTATGAACACTCAAATTTATGGGGTTGAGATGAATAGTATAGGATTTTGGCAATAAAGATTCATTTTGTACTTTTGCTGAAAACTTCTTTCACACACATTTTTGTACCTCATAATGTATTGCAGTTGTAGTAGTTATTGTTGACTTGGACATTTGCTACCATGATAGGCTTCATTTCATATTTACATTAACTAGTTATGTAGACCGGTGAGTTGGGTTTTAATTTTTCATATGTAAATTGGATGCTTGGATTTATATGTGTCAAAAGTGGAAAGGCCAATTGAAAAGTGATGTGATTGAATCTAAGCAATTTGACATACAGTGGCTTCTAGGATTAATTAACTAATTAATTGTTTCACCCAGCAAGTATTTATTGAGAGCCTAGTCTGTGACAGGCAGTGTGTTAGGTGCTGATAATACAAGATGAAATAATTTTTCAGGAAGCTCAGAAGCTATCAACAAGGACGGCCAAATAAAGGATTGCAGTGTGTTGTATAAAAACTGCAACAAAAGCTCTATGGTCCTGGTCTAGTGTTAGGAAAATGTTGTTGTTGTTATGTGCTGTGGAGCCACCCTGTACGGGGTTTCCGAGGCTGTAAATCTTTACAGAAAGAAGAAAGCTTCATCTTTCTCCCGCTGAACACTGGGAGTTTCAAACTGCTGACCTTGAGGTTCGCAGCCCGATTCATAACCACTACGCTACCAGAGCTCAGCAATTAACTAGCCTTGTGGAGCCAGGGCATCCAGGGGGAACTGGTATAAACCAATAGGATAAGAGCCTTCTGGGCAGAATGTGCAGCTTGTTCAAATGTCTAGGGACGTGGAGGAACATGCTTCTATTTCAATATGCTTGTCATCAAATTGTAGTCCGGAGTGAGTGTGCCATATCAGTACTAAGGCTGAAGGGGTAGGCAGGGGTTCATTCATGACATTTACCTAGTTACGGACACTGTATTTTATTTTAGAGACATTTGGTAGTTAGAACCCACCCAGCAGCATCATGGGAGAAAGGCCTGGAGATCTGCTTTTGTAAAGATTACAGTCAAGAAAACCCTACGGAGGCGTTCTAGTCTGTAACACGTAGTATTACCATGAGTCAGAATGGACTCAGTTGCAGTGGTTTGGGGTTTGACTTTGTAAAAGACAATGTAGAGTAGCTGAAGGGTTTTACACAAGAGAGTGACAATGATTTCAATTTACTCTGCTTGGTGAAAGTACATGCTACTTAAAAATTAATGAGGTTTCACATTTCATCTTTGTAAGATAAACAACATAATATGTTTAGTATTTTCAATGGTTATGTAATGAATGATTACTCTTTCTTTCCTTGGGACTATAAATTTTTGGTGTTCTTGTTCCAGCACCCTGCAAACAGGCAGAGAGTACAGTGTGGTAAGACAGTAATTAAGCCAGTTTCCTAATTATTCTATTGATTGAGTCACCAAGCCAAGTGGTTAAGATCATCCTTTGGTACCAGATAGTGGGTTCGAATCCTGGCTCAGCCACACTGTGCAGCCTCAGGCAAGTTATTTAACTTTGTTGTTGTGTCCTCACCTTCAAAATGGAAATGCTATGACTACTTTTTACAAAGGATTGATAATAGGATTTCCATTTGTTTTTCCCACCCTTCATGCCTCAGACAGCACCAACTATGGACATACCAATATGTTATGTAGCATTATTGTGGTCTCTGCAATTTTGGATCAGAGAATGCACTGCACAGGGAAATAAAGAGCAACAAAATGAAATTAAGAGAAACCACTAGTATTATCAATGCTTTAACACACAGGAGTAGCTACTTTTCTTTAACAGAGGAATGGACTATTGAAGACTATGATTCTTGGCTGTAGCTAATACCCTGTTGTTGTTAAGTGCAGTTGAGTAAATACCCTGTTGTGTTGTTGTTGTTATGTGCCGTGGAGTCGGTTGCGACTCATAGCGACCCTTGTACAGGGTTTCCAAGGCTGTAAATCTTTATGGGAACAGAAAACCTTATCTTTCTCCCACAGAACAGCTGGTAGTTTCGAACTGCTGACTTTGCGATTCACAGCCCGATTCGTAACCACTACACTACCAGAGCTCCTTAAATACCCTGTAAAAGGCTATAAATAAGGAGACCAATATATGGTATGTTTTCCTCCTACTTCCAGGGTCAAAATAAAGTCATCTGGAAATTCACAGAGAGAGGAGAGCAATGCATTGCACGATTACATCTATTGAATTCTTTGCAGCATTGTTCTTCCTGTCTTTATGACTCTGGACTCTTTAACAGAGACACAATGATTGTTCCCTTCAATTGGAAGCTGCCAGTGCTGTCTTGCCCTTTAAGGTTCCACATGATGTGGTCAACCACGCCAAAAGAGGTTGGATGATCCTGGGCTGATTGACCCTGAGCATCAAAGTGGAGTAAGGAACTCTGGTAGCGTAGTGGTTACGAATCAGGCTGCGAACCACAAAGCCAGCAGTTAGAAACTACCAGCTGTTTCACTGGAGAAAGATGAAGTGTTCAGCTGCTGTAAAGATTTATAGCCTCAGAAACCCTATACAGGGTCGCTAGGAGTCAGAACCAACTCCACGGCACACAGCCACCACCACCACAATCAAGGCCAAGTAGAGTTACTGTTGAAGGAATAGTATTTCAAGCAATAGATGTATTAGGATATTACAGAGTCTACAAATAAAATCCAACAAAATATTCCAGTATTATTTTGTGTTTTCCCTGCCTCCCTCCTGGAATTGGTTACTTTTTCAAGGAGCCTGGTTCTTTTTAAAGTAGGGTGGTATTTAGAAGCCAAAGTTTTTACTACATGCTGTGCTTATTTACGTTGTTGTTGTTAAGTGCCATTGAACTGATTCCTACTCATCGTGACCCTGTATAGGGTTTCTGTGGAGCAGCTAGTGAGTTTGAACCACCAACCTTTCAGTTCAAACTGATTTGTGGTTGAGTGCTTATCCTATGTTGCCACACCAGCTGCTTGTTTATACTGGGATGTAATTGCTACTAGGCTTTCTTTCAGGAGCCCTACAATTGTCTCAAAGGATAAGAGAAGAAAAGGGAAGGAAAGAGGGAAAAGGAACTTATTATTTTTCTCCTTCCCTTTCTTCTTCTTCGTCTTTAAGAAGTCAAGCATAGATAAAATATCTATAAGCATAGCAGAATAAATATGTTAAATATCTCTCCTACTGAAACAAAAATCCATATGTTACATAAATTCCACCACCCAGCCATTCCACTTTTAGTTATACATTTAACAAAAATAAGGGGGTACATGCACCATAAACATGTATTAGACGGTTTATGGTAACATTATTTGTAACAGTGTCTATTTAGGAGCTATCTACATGACCATCAACAATAACATGAGGGTAAACTAGGTGTAGCCATGCAATAGAAAACTAACAACCATGAGAATAAACAAACTACACCTATGCATAGCAATATGGATGAATTTTACAAATGTAACATTATGTAAAAAGAAGCCAGAGACAAAAATATATTTATGACTACATTTTGATAAAGTTAAAAAATATATAAAACTAATTTATGCTGCTGTGGAAGTCAGGATAATAGATATCCTTGGTGGGATTGGTGACTAAAGGGCACTTTGAGAGGGCTTTGGAATAGCTAGTAGTGTTCTGTGTTTAATATTGGTGCTGGTTACTTGGATGAGTTCGGTCTCTGAAATTCATCATTCAAGTTCACTCATCTGTTTGTAGGCTATAGTTGAATGAAAAGTTTAAATATGAAAATGCTAGCTTAAGAAACATTTATTCATTCATTCAGAAAATATATCTATTATCTGTTCTTGTAACGACTGTTGTTGTTTTTGTTGTTAGGTATCATTGAGTCAG
>NW_006410617.1:0-518 GCF_000296735.1 Chrysochloris asiatica | reverse complement strand
CATGATGTCCTTCTCCATGGACTGGTCCTTACTGATAACATATCTGATGTATGAGAGATGAAGTCTCGATAACCTGACTTCTAAGGAACACTCCGGTTGTACTTCTTCCAACACAGATTTGTTTGTTCTCCTAGCAGTCCACGGTACTTTAATATTCTCCTTCAACACCATCAACTCAAATCCATCAATTCTACGGCAGGGGTGGGAATTGTCTGTCCCATTGGACACATGTTAAGTTTGTTTGTTAAGTGCCGTCGAGTCGATTGCGACCCATAGTGACCCTGTACAGGGTTTCCGAGGCTGTAAATCTTTACGGGGAGGAGAACGCCTCATCTTTCTCCCGCGGAACAGATGGTAGTTTCGAACTGCTGGCCTTAAGGTTTGCAGCCCAATTCGTAACCACTATGCTACCAGAGCTCCTTTTTGGACACATAAGGCCTGCAAAATCATTTGGTCTGACCCTGCCAAGGCAACTGCATTCTAGCCATTACATTGTTGTTGTTTTTGTTAAGAGCTGT
>NW_006410616.1:11927-13681 GCF_000296735.1 Chrysochloris asiatica | reverse complement strand
CTCTCTGCATATGAACCTATTGGACTTGTCTGCCATATAGCTAGCTCTCAGTATATGGACATGTTATTAGCCAGGTAGCTAGTACTCTTTACATGGACATGCTGTACTGATCTGCCATGTAGCTAGCTCTCAGTATATGAACACTTTGGACTCATGTGCCATGTAGCTTGAAATCTGTGTATGGAAATGATACACTACTCTGCCATGTAGCTATCTCTCTATAAATAGACAAGTTGGACACATCTGCCTTGTAGCTAGTACACTGTATATGGACATGTTGGACAATTCTGCCATGTAGCTAGCTCTTTGTATATCGACATTTTGGACTCCACTGCCATGTAGCTACCTTCAGTATATGGACATGATGGACTCATCTGTCATGTGGATAGTACCCTGTATATGGAAATGTTGGACGGATCTGCCATGTAGTTAGCTCTCTGTATATGGACACGTTTGACACATCTGCCATGTAGCTAGAACTCTATATACGGAAATGTTGCACTACTCTGCCATGTAGTTTGCTCCTTTATATAGACATGTTGGATTCCTCTGCCTTGTATCTTGAACACTGTATATGGACATTTTGGACTCGTCTGAGATGCAGCTTGATCTCTGTACATGGATATGATGGACTGACCTGCCAAGTAGGTAACTCTCTGCATATGAACCTATTGGACTTGTCTGCCTTGTAGCTAGCTCTCAGTATAAGGACATGCTGGACTCATTAGCCAGGTAGCTAGTACTCTTTATATAGACATGTTGGACTACTCTGCCATATAGCTAGCTCTCAGTATATGTACACTTTGGACTCATCTGCCATGCAGATTGAACTCTATATAGAAATGATGCACTACTCTGCCATGTAGCTAGCTCTCAGTATATGGGCATGTTGGACACATCTCTCTTGTAGCTACTACCCTGTATATGGACATGTTGGACTACTCTGCCATATAGCTAGCTCTCAGTATATGGACATGTTCGATTCAGTAGCCTGGTAGCTAGTACTCTATATATGGACATGTTGGAGTACTCTGCCATGTAGCTACCTCTCAGTATATAGACAAGTTGGACTCATCTGCCTTGTAGCTAGAACTCTGTATATGGAAATGTTGTACTATGCTTCCATGTAGCCAGCTCTCTGTTTATGATAAATTTGGACTCATCTGCCATGTAGTTAGCTCTTTGATCGTATATAAGTTGGACTGATCTGCAAAGTATGTAGCTCTCTGTATATGAACATATTGGACTTGTCTACCTTCTAGCTGGCTCTCAGTATAAGGACACGTTGGATTCATTAGCCAGGTAGCTAGTAATATTTATATGGTCATGTTGAACTACTATGTCATGTAGATAGCTCTCTGTACATGGATATGTTGGACTGATCTGCCAAGGAGTTAGCTCTCTGTATATGAACATATTGGACATGTCTGCTATGTAGCTAGCTCTAAGTATATGTGCACGTTGGAATAATCTGTGATGTAGCTTGCTCTCAGGATATGAACACGTTGGACCCATCAGCCATGTAGCTAGAACTCAGTATATGGAAATGTTGCACTACTCTGCCATGTAGTTAACTCTCTGTATACAGACAATTGGACGCATTTGCCTTGTAGCTACAATTCTATATATGGAAATGTTACACATCCCTGTCATATATCTACCTCTCTGTATATGAACATATTGGACTTGTCTGCCATGTAGTTAGCTCTCTGTATAGACAAGATGGACTCATCTGCCCTGAAGCTGGAATTCAG
>NW_006410616.1:9447-10897 GCF_000296735.1 Chrysochloris asiatica | reverse complement strand
GTAGCTAGCTCTCTGTATATGGACATTTTGGACTTGTCTGACATGTCGCGATCTCACTGTGCTTGGATATTTTGCACTGCTCTGCCAGCAGCTAGCTCTCAGTATATGGACATGTTGGACAAATCTTCCATGTAGCTTGAACTCTGTATATGGAAATGTTGCACTACCCTGCCATGCAGTTAGCTCTCTGGATATAGATAAGTTGGTCTCATCTGCCTTGTAGCTAGAACACTGTGTATAGAAATGTTGCATTACCCTGTCATGTAGCCAGCTCTCTGTATAAGGACATTTTGGACTCATCTGCCATGAAACTAGATCTTTGTGCATGGATATGTTGCACTGATCTGTCAAGTAGTTAGTTCTCTGTATGTGAAAATATTGGACTTACCTGCCATGTAGCTAGCTCCCAGTACATGGACACGTTGGACATATCTGCCATGTAATATAACTCTGTATATGTAAATTTTGCACTACTCTGCCATGTAGCTAGCTCTCTGTATAAAGACAAGATGTACTAATCTGCCTTGTAGCTAGAACTCTGTATACGGACATGCTGCACAACACTGTCATGTAGTTAACTCTCTGTATATGGACATTTTGTACTCATCTTCCATGTAGCTAGCTCCTGGACATGGATATGTTGGACTGATCTGCCAAGTAGGTAGTTCTCTGTATATGAACATATTGGCCTTGTCAGCCATGTAGGCAGCTTTCAGTATATGGTCACTTTGAACACATCTGCCATGTAGCTAGAACTCCATATATGGAAATGTTGCCCTACACTGCCATATAGCTAGCTCCCTTTATATGAACATATTGGACTTGTCTGCCATGTAGCTAGCTCTAAGTATATGGACATGTTAGACTCATTACAGCGGGATCTAGTCAGCTATATAAACACAACTTGGACTCATTTGCCATGTAGATAACTCTCAGTATATGGACATGTTGAGCTCATCTGCCATGTAGCAAGTAACCTGTATATGGACATGTTGGACTACTCTTCCATGTAGTTAGCTCTCTTTATATAGACAAGTTGGACTCATCTGCCTTGTTACTAGAACTCTGTTTATGGAAATATTGCACTACCCTGCCGTGTAGCTAGCTCTCTGTATATGGACATTTTGGAATTGTTTGCCATGTAGCTAGCTCTCTGTACATGGATATGTTGCACTGATATGCCAAGTAGGTAGCCTCTCTATATTAACATTTTGGACTTTTCTGCATTGTAGCTAGCTCTCAGTATATGGACATGTTTCGCACATCAGCCATGTAGCTAGAACTCTGTATATGGACATATTGGACTACTCTGTCATGTAGCATGCTCTCAGTCTATGAACACTTTGGACTCATCTGCCACGTAGCTTGAACTCTGTATTTCCAAATAATGCACTACTCTACCATGGAGCTAGCGCTCTGTATATGGACATTTTGGACTTGTCTGACATTT
>NW_006410616.1:6366-8207 GCF_000296735.1 Chrysochloris asiatica | reverse complement strand
TCTGCCATGTAGCTAGCTCTCAGTACATGGACACGTTGGACACATCTGCCTTGTAGCTGGAACTCTATTTATGGAAATGTTGCACTACCCTTCCATGTAGTTAACTCTCTTTATAGAGACAAGTTGGACTCATCAGCCTTGGTGCTAGAACACTGCATATGGAAATATTGCACTACCCTGCCATGTAGCTAGTTCTCTGCATATGGACATTTTGGATTTGTCTGCCATTTAGCTAGGTCTCTGTACATGGATATGTTGGACTGATCTGCAAAGTAGATAGCTCTGTCTGGCATATAGCTAGCTCTCAGGATATGGACACGTGGAAAACATCTGCCATGTAGCTGGATCTCTGTATATTGAAATGCTGTATTACACTGTCATGTAGCTAGCTCACCGCATAAGGATATTTTGGATGATTCTGCCATGTAGCTAGCTACCTGTACATGGATATGTTGGACTGAACAGCCAAGTAGGTAGATATCTGTATATGAACATGTTGGAATTTTCTGTCATGTAGATGGCTCTCATTATAGGGACACGTGGGACTCATCAGACATGTAGCTAGAACACTGTATATGGACATACTGGACTACTCTGCCATGTAGCAAGGTCTCAGTATAGGAACACTTTGGACTCATCTGCTATGTAGCTAGAACTCTGTATATGGAAATGTTGCACTACTCTGCTATGAAGCTAGCTCTCCGTATATGAACATATCAAACTTGTCTATCTTGTAGCTGGCTCACAGTATACAGACATGTTGGAATCATCTGCCATGTAGCTAGTACCCTGTATATGGACATGTTAGATTATCTGCCTTATAGCTAGCTCTCATGGACATGTTCGACTCATTAGCGATGGAGTTAGTCCTTTATATATACACATGTTCGATTCATTTGCCATAGAGTTAACTCTAAGCATATGGACATGTTAGGCTCATCTGCCATGTAGCAAGTACCCTTTATATAGACATGTCACACTACTCTGCCATGTAGCTAGCTCTCATTATATGAACATTTGGACTCATCTACCATGTAGCTTGAACTGTGTATATGGAAACGATGCACTACTCTACCATGTAGCTAACTCTCTGTAGATGGAAAATTTGGACGCGTCTGACATGTTGTGATCTCTCTGTACATGGATATTTTGCACTGATCTTCCATGCAGCTAGCTCTGAGTATATAGACACTTTGGACACATCTGCCATGTAGCTAGAACTCTGTATATGGAAATGTTGCACTACTCTGCCATTCAGTTAGCTCTGTATATGGACATTTCGGACTTGCCTGACATGTAGCTAGCTCTCTGTGCATGGATATTTTGGACTGATCTGCCATGTAGCTAGCTCTCAGTATATGGACACTTTGCACTCATCTGCCATGTAGCTTGAAATCTGTATATGGAAATGTTGCACTACCCTGCCATGTAGCTAGCTCTGTGTATATGGTCATTTTGAACTTGTCTAACATGTAGCTAGCTCTCTGTGCATGGTTATTTTGGACTGATCTGCCATGTAGCTAGCTCTCAGTATATGGACAAGTTGGACACATCTACGATGTAGCTAGAACTCTGTATATGGAAATGTTACACTACTCTGCCATTCAGTTAGCTCTCTTTATATAGACAAGTTGGACGCATCTGCCTTGTATCTAGAACTCTGTATATGGAAATGATGCACAACACTGCCATGTAGCTAGCTTTCTGTATATGTACATTTTGGACTCTTATGCCATGTAGCTAGCTTTCTGTACATGGATATGTTGGACTGATCTGCCAAGTATATAGCTCTCTGTAAATGAACATATTAGACTTGTCTGACATGTAGGTAGCTCTCTGTA
>NW_006410616.1:3517-5657 GCF_000296735.1 Chrysochloris asiatica | reverse complement strand
GTTGGACTTATCTGCCAAGTAGGAAGCTCTTGGTATATGAACATATTGAACTTGTCTGCCATGTAGCTAGCTCTCAGTATATGTACATGTTGGACTCATCTGCCATGTAGCTGTATATGGACATGTTGGACTACTCTGCTATGTTATTAGCTCTCAGTGTTTGTACATGTTGGGTACATCTACCATGTAGCTAGAACTCTGTATATGGAAATGATGCACTACTCTGCCATGAAGGTAGCTCTCTGTATACAGGCAAGTTGGAATCTTCTACCTTGTAGCTAGAACTCTGCATATGGAAATGTTGCATGACACTGTCATGTAGCTAGCTCTCTGTATATGAACATTTTGGACTTGTCTGCCATGTAGCTAGCTCCTGGACATGGATTTGTTGGACTGATCTGACAACTCGGTAGCTCTCTGTATGTGAACATGTTGGACTTATCTGCCATGTAGCTAGCTCTCAGTATACGGACACCTTGGACACATCTACCATGCAGATAGAACTCTGTATATGGAAATGTTTCCCTACCCTGCCACGTAGCTAGGTCTTTGTATATGAACATATTGGACTTGTCAGCCATGTAGCTAGCTCTCAGTATATGGACATCTTGGACATATCTTCCATGTAGCTAGAACTCTGTATATGGAAATGTTGCACTACTCTGCAGTTGTTGCTAGCTTTCTGTACATGGACATTTTCTACTTGTCTGCCACTTAGATAGCTCTCTTTACATGGATATGTTAGACAGATCTGCCAAGTAGGTAGCTCTCTGTATGTGAACATATTGGACTTGTCTGCCACGTAGCTAGCTCTCAGTATATGGAAACATTGGACACATATGCCATGTAGCTAGTATTCTGTCTATGAACATGTTGGACTATGAGGCTATGTAGCTAGCTCTCAGCATATAAACATTTGGGACCCATCTGCCATGTAACTAGAAATATGGAAATGATGCACTATTCTGCCATGTAGCTAGCTCTCTGTGCATGGACATTTTGGACTCATCTGACATGTAGCTAGAATTCGGTACATGGAAATATTGTACTACTCTGACATGTAGCTAGCTCTCTGTATATGGACATTTTAGGCTCGTGTGCTATGTAGCTAGCCTTCTGTGCACGGATATGTTGGACTGATCTGCCATGTAGGTAGGTTTCTGTATATGAACATATTGGACTTTTCTGCCATGTAGGTAGCTCTCTGTATATGGACATGTTGGACGCATCAGCCATGTAGCCAGCTCTCTTTGTAAAAACATGTTGGACTCATCTGCCATGTTGCTAGCTATCAGTATATGGACACGTTGGAGTCATCTGCCATGAAGGTAGAGCTCAGACTATGGAAATGATGCACTACACTGCCATGTAGCTAGCTCTGTGTATATGGACATTTTGGAATCAATTGCCATGTAGAAAGCTGTCTGTGCATGGATATATTGGACTGATTTGCCATGTAGGTAGCTCTCGGTATATGACCATATTGGATTTGTCTTCCATGTAGCAAGCTCTGAGTATATGGAAATGTTTGACTCCTCAGCTATGTAGCCAGCTCTCTCGGTATGAACATAATGGACTCATCTGCTTTGTAGCTAGTCCTCTACATATACACTTGTTGGACTCATCTGCCATAGAGCTAACTCTCAGTATATGGACATGTTGGACTCATCAGCAATATAGCTAGGACTCTGTATATGGACATGTTGGACTACTATGCCATGAAGCTAGCTCTCAGTATATGGGCCTGCTGGACTCATCTGACATGCAGCTAGAACGCTATATATGGAAATGTTTCACTACTCTGCCACGTAGCTCATACTCTGTATATGGACATGTTGGACTACTCTGCCATTTAGCTAGGCCTCAGTGTATGGAAATGTTGCACTACTCTGCCATGTAGCTAGCTCTCTGTATATGGGCATTTTAGACTCGTCTGCCATGTAGCTAGCTCTCTTTGCATGGATAAGTTGGACTGATCTGCCATGTAGGTAGCTCTCTGTATATGAACATATTGAACTTGTCTGCCATCTAGCTAACTCTGTATGTTGACATGTTGGACTCATCAGCCTTGTCACCATCTCTCTCTGTATGAACATGTTGGACTCATCTGCCTTGTAACTATTCCTCTATATATACACAT
>NW_006410616.1:1654-3157 GCF_000296735.1 Chrysochloris asiatica | reverse complement strand
CCTTGTAGCTAGTCCTCTATATATACACATGTTGGAATTTTCTGCCATGTAGCAAACTGTCAATTTATGGACATGTTGGACTCTTCTGCCATATTGCTAATTCTCAGTATATGAAATGTTGGACTCATCTGCCATGTAGCTAGTTCTCTGTATATGGAAATGCTGCACTACTCTGCCATGTAGCTAATTCTCCATAAATGGATATTTTGGACTCGTCTGCCATGTAGCTATCTCCCTGTGCATGGATATGTTAGACTGATCTTACATCTAGGTAGCTCTCTGTATATGACCATGTTGGACTTGTCTGTCATGTAGCTAGTTCTCTGTATATGGACATGTCGGACTCATCAGCCATGTAGCCAGCTCTCTCTGTATGGACATGTTGGGCTCATCTGCATTGTAGCTAATCCTCTATATATACACATGTTTAACTCAACTGCCATGTAACTAACTCTCAGTATATGGACACGTTGGACTCATCTGTCATGAAGCTAGAACTCTGTATATGGAAATGTTGGAATACTCTGCTATGTAGCTATCTGCCTATATTTGGACATTTTGGACTCGTCTGCCATGTAGCTAGCTCTCCGTGCATGGATATGTTGGACTGATCAGCCATGTAGGTAGCTCTCTGCATATGAACATATTGGGCTTGTCTGCCATGTAGCTAGCTCTCTGTAGATGGACATTTTGGAATCATCTCCCAAGTATCTAGCTCTCTTTGCATGGAAATGTTGGACTGATCTGTGATGTAGGTAGCTCTCTATATATGGACATGTTGGACTCATCAGCCATGTACCCAGCTCTCTCTGTATGAACATGATGGACTCATTAGCCTTGTTGCTAGCTCTCTCTATATATACATGTTGCACTGATCTGCCATGTACCTAACTGTCAGTATGTGGACATATTGGACTCATCTGCCATATAGCTAATTCTCTATATATGGAAATGCAGTACTACTCTGCTACGTAGCAAGCTCTCAGTATATGGACATGTTGGACTCATCTGCCATGTAGCTAGCACTCTGTATATGGAAATGATGCACTACTCTGCCATGTAGCTAGCTCTCTGTATATGCACATTTTGGACTCATCTGGCATGTAGCTACCTCTCTATGCATGGATATGTTGCACTGATCTGCCATGTAGGTATCTCTCTGTATATCAACATATTGGACTTGTCTGCCATGTAGCTAGCTCTCTGTATATGGACATGAAGGACTTATCAGCCATGTAACCAGCTCTCTCTGTATGGACATGTTGGATTCATCTGCCTCATAGCTAGTCCTCTATATATACACATTTTGGACTCAACTGCCATGTAGCTAACTCTCAGTATAAGGACATGTTGGACTCATCTGCCATGTAGCTAGTCCTCTGTATATGGATATGTTGGATGACTCTACCATGTTGCTAGCTCTCGGTATATGGACACGTTGTGCTCATCTGTCATGTAACTAGAACTCTGTATATGGAAATGTTGCACTGGTCTGTTATGTAG
>NW_006410616.1:0-461 GCF_000296735.1 Chrysochloris asiatica | reverse complement strand
CTCTGTATATGGAAATGTTGCACTACTCTGCCAAGTAGCTAGCTCTCTGTATACGGACATTTTGGACTCTTCTTCCAGGAAACTAGCTCTCTGTGCATGAATATGTTGGCCTGATCTGCCATGTAGCCTGTTCTCTCTGTATGTACATGATTGACTCATCTGACTTGGAGCTAGTCCTCTATATATACACATGTTGGACTCATCTGCCATGTAGCTAACTCTCAGTATATGGACATGTTGGACTCATCAGCCATGAACCCAGCTCTCTCTGTATGAACATGTTGGACTCATCAGCCTTGTTGCTAGCACTGTCTATAAATACGTGTTAGACTGATGTGCCATGTAGCTAACTCTCAGAATATGGACATGTTGGACTCATCTGCCATGTAGCTAGCTCTCAGTATATGGACACGTTGGAGTCATCTGCCATGTAGCTAGAACTCTATATATGGAAATGTTGC
>NW_006410615.1:12076-14338 GCF_000296735.1 Chrysochloris asiatica | reverse complement strand
TCGGAAACCCTATACAGGGTCACTATGAGTCGGAATCGACTCCACGGCAAATAACAACAACAACAGCAGTGTATGCATGGTACTTTTATAGTCAATAAAGCACAGGTAAACATCTTTCTGTTATTCTGATGTCAACAATGTTATTCCTCATTCCAAGTCCTTGTCTTAAGCTGACTTAAAACTTTGGCAGTTCCCTTTTGATGTACTGTTGGAACCATTTTTATCTTTAGTAAAGTTTTACTTGCATGTAATATTAATAATATTGTCCGATGATTTCTATATTCAGATGGGTCACCTCTCTTTGGAATTGGCATGAATATGAATCTCTTCCAATCAGTTGTCCAGATAGAAGTCTTCCAAATTTGTTGGCGTACATGAGAGAGTACATCTAGTGCTGCATTGGTTTGCTGAAAGGTTTCAATTTGAATTCCATTACATCTCAGAGCCTTTTTGTTTGACAATGCCTTCAGTGCACTTGGATTTCTTCCCTCGGTATCTTTGGATCTTTATCATATCCTATCTCTTGATATGGTTGAACATTTTATGGTTCCATTTCTTTTTAGTACAGTGACTTTGAGTATTTCTTCTATTTTCTTTGGATGCTTTCAGTATCTTGCCCATAGAATGCTTCACAATTACAAGCCTAGGCTTGAATTTTTTCTTCAGTTCTTTGAGCTTGAAAAATGCTGAGCATGTTCATCTTTTTGGCTTTGTAATGTCATGTCTTTGCACATTCCGTCATAATCCTTTATCTTCTTGAGGTGTCCTTTGAAATGTTCTGTTCAGCTTTTTTACTTCCTCATTTCTTCCTTTTGATTTAGCACATCTATGCTAGAAAGCAAGTTTCAGAGTCTCCTTTGACATTCATTTTGGTAATTTCTTTTTTCTTGTCTTCTTAATGACCTTTAACTTTCTTCCTGTATGCCATTCTTGATGTCATCCCATAACTCTTCTGGTCTTCAGTCATTAGTGTCTAATGCATCAAATGTGGTCTTGAGATGACTTCTAAATTCAAGTGAATATGTTCAAGGCCAAATTTCCTACAGATGTAGTCAATTTGATTTCTGTGTACTCCACCATATGAGGTCCATGTATATAGCCATCTTTTATGTTGTTTAAATAAAGGTATTTGCAATGAAGAAGTCATTGGTCTTGCAAAATTCTATCACATGATCTCCATCATTATTTCTATCATGACGGCCATAATTTCCAACTGCTGATCCTTTCTGTTTGTTTCCAACATTTTCATTCCAACCACCAGTAATTATCAATGCATATTGATTGCAAGTTTGATCAATTTCAGACAGACGAAGAATTCTTCAATTTCATCCTCACTAGCTTTAGTGGTTGGTGCATAAATTTGAATAATATTGTGCCTTGTGTTGTTATTGTTGTTAAGTGCCATCAAGTTGGTTCCAACTCATAGCAACCCTCTATAGGTTTCTGAGGCTGGTGGGTTTGAACAGCTGACCTGGTGGTTCACAGTATAGTGCTGATGTTGCAGTGCCACACCAGAAGTGCCTTGTGTTTTTGTTGTTGTTAAGTGCTGTTGAGTCAATTCCAACTCATAGCAACCCTGTGTAGGATTTACAAGGAGTGGCTGGTGAATTTGAACCACTGACATTTTAGTTCAAACCGACCTTCTGTTCCAGGGCACTATCCCACAACCCCACAACAGCACTCTGGAGTCCTTGTTGTTGTTGTTACATGCCATCAAATCAGTTCCGACCCATAGGGAACGTGTATAGGGTTTCTGAGGAGTGACTGGATAGCTTGAACCACCCAATCTTGTGGTTCAAATTAGCTTTGCGGTCCAGCGCATTAACCCACAGCACCATACTAAGACTCTATATTAGACTGATATACCTGGTCTTTTTAAATTATTATTTTGAGCATTTCCCACAATTTTCTTCCACTCTATCCAGGAATTTAATTTCTGAGAGAGTGTGGGGAGGGAAGCTTGTCATTCAAATCCTTCCGATACTACCACATGCCAAGGAAGCAAATATTACTGAATCTTAATTTTAGGTCTTATACCATACTTTCTGAACCTTTTTCTGTGCACGAAACACACATACACATACCAATCCATAGAAATATATTGTTGCTTTTACAAAAATCAAATCATGGTATATGTACAGTTTTGATATCTATACTGTATACATTATGAAGTTTTCCTTGTTCTAACCCTATCCCTTTTAATAGCCATATAGTATCTCATATTAAAGGAGTTCTGGTAGTGTTGTTGTTGTTGTTGTTGTT
>NW_006410615.1:10069-10954 GCF_000296735.1 Chrysochloris asiatica | reverse complement strand
AATTTAGAATTGAGCTTGAAACTTCTGGGGATTATTTTCTGCTTAGCATTAGCAAATCACCAAAGCAGAGTTGTCATCATTTGGAGTTAAGAAAAAAAACAAAACAAAACAAAAAACCTGAAGTTCAGTTTTGACTGGGATAAAGGGGATGACAATTGTAGTAATGCATGACTTCAATGTTTGCATAGCATAAGTTTATATTCATTAGAAAAACATGTTACTCATTTAATTTTCCACTAAAGTCAGTGGTTTTAATTAAGGAGAAAATTCATGAAATCTAAGACTTGAAGAGAGGCAATTGGTTTTACCAATAAAGGACCATGCAAAGTCCTGCAAAAATCTAATTTTCTATAATTAACTCAGATTTACTTCATTCATTAGAATGACAGTCAAGTTTATAAGCATAAATCAGACTGCTGAATTAGATAGTTTCTAACAGCTGGACTTTAAGACAAACCATTGAACAGCAGAAAAACATAAAGTCAATATCTTTCTTGATGTAGTCTATTTAATGTGAGCTTTCCACAACAATTCCATAAAAAAAAAGCCTCTTATTTGAGAGCCAAGCCTATCCGAAATTAGAGGATTCTCTTAAGGACAAATTTTCCATAGACCCAGGTTTTAAGGTCAAAAATATCTGCTCTCACTCTCCTCTTGACTAAGCCAAGAACTGAGAAAAAAATTGTTCTGTGACATTATTTTATGTATTTAAAAGATCAAGAGGTAATTTTAGAAATGAAAAAAAATCTGATTATTTAATACTGTCACCACTAAGACAGGGTATTATTATTAAAGCCCCTTCTGACTACATCTGTGGAAAGAGACGATGGAAAAGCTCATATCATCAGTCAAAACAAGGCCAGGGGCAGACTGTGGAACAGACCA
>NW_006410615.1:6917-8069 GCF_000296735.1 Chrysochloris asiatica | reverse complement strand
CAGAATTGGGCAGTGTTTCCTTCTGCTGTGCATAAGGTTGCTATGAGTCGGTACCTACTCTACGGCACCTAACAACCATAAGAACAAGCTATATCTTAAGCTGATACCTTTCAAATTTGCACATGAATTTTTCTCATATATTATATATTAATTTCCTAAGAATACTATTTTGCCAATTGGCACAAACCTGGTGCCTTAAAACAACAGAAATGTATTCTCTCACAATTTGGGAGGCCAGAGGTCTGAAATCAAGCTGTCATCAGGGTTGTCTTCATGGGAGACACCTCCCTTGCCTCTTCCTAGTCTTTGGTGGTTCTTGATACTTCTAAGTTTAGGACTGCTTAAATTTAACACCTTCCCATCGTCACTTCTTTCCTATACGTCTTCTACTTTTGTGTCTTTTATAAGGAATTCCATCATTGGATTTAAGGCCCACTCTCATCTAGGATAATTTCATCCAGCGGTTCATACTTTAATTACATCTTCAAAGAACTTTATGCTAAATAAGGTCACATTCTGTTTCCAGGGGGACATATATTTTGGTAGGCACTCTACAACCCACTACATATATCTACCAAGAAGCTGCCAGCATGTTATAGCAAATTTTTAGAGGTCTTTACTCAATTCACAGGGACCCTTATAACTGCTCTTTTCATATTGAATAGTTGGTCTCTGGCTTTCATTTTATATTATGTGACTCCATTGGGCCTTCACTACCTCTGACTTATCAAATTCTCTTTGGGGATTGGAATGGGCATTATAATTGAATGACAATGTATGACTGGCAAATGGAAGAAAGATGTTAGGAATTGCTTGATATCTGCCATCTATCACCCTATGCATAGAGAAGCAGACAGAAAGAGAAAAGAAAGCAGATGCAGATAAAGCAAAAGGTAAAGAGAGAAAAGACTGCTGAGAATCAACTGAGAGCTTAAAAAGCTCACAAACATACTTATGGATGTAGTAGCTCAAGGTTCCAACGGAGAAAAAAAGGAGTCTTCACATCAAGTATCAATCCTATCCCCTCTGTATACAGGATAGATAGGGACAGGCAACTTAGACATTGGCTACCTAAAATGAGGGGACAGTAGAGGCATAAAATGACTGGCATACAAGTTTTCAAGAGAGAGTTTAGTTTAAGAGTGTGCAGAG
>NW_006410615.1:3812-6817 GCF_000296735.1 Chrysochloris asiatica | reverse complement strand
GGGAGAGAAAGGAATAGCCAGAAACATCACCAGAGAAAGCTTGTAAGTCCATCTTCAGCCTATAGCTGATTGGAATACCTAAAATGGGGTTAGAACTTGCCCAGTGAAGGAGGCTCCCTGCAGAGCCTTTGCATCACACAAGAACATAGGTGGATTTCTGATCTCCATCCAGAATCTTCTGAGGTGGGACAGTTCCTTTTGAAAGAACAAGCAGACCAGTCTGGAGCAGCTGGAAATACAAAAGATACTTCTTGAAAGAAAGACCAGAAGGAAAAATCAAAAACAATAATAGCAGTCCAATTGACTACTACAAGAACAAGAAATTTGTTCCTCAGGGATCCATCAAGGCAAGTGGTCAGGTCCCCTCAAGGCAAACCCCCTTCCAAGACTGAAATTCAAATGGAATACACTAGCAGGCATATGGCCCTGCTGCTGACCACGTTGGTCACCAATAAGGGGAAGTGGGTAAAAACAGCAATGAATTTGTGAACTAAGTCCTACCACATTCAATAGACTCCTGTTAGCTTGGATTGAAACCTGGTTAGTCAGCAGTATGATGAGACCTGGGGACTCCTGGGCCCAGGAGAAGGGACATGGCCGCCAGAGGAGTAGAATGGAGTCAGAAGCATCCAGCTGATATGAAGTGAGGGGAGATGCACAAGAATACCCACACTTGCAGATAGTACCCATTTGACCTGGCATCAATGGCTGGATGATCCGAACATGACTAGAGGAAGAAAGAAGGGGGAAAAAAAAAAGAGTAACCCACTACAAGTGGATGAACTTGACCTATGCTTGTGGATGCAGTATGACAAAGGAACAGACAAATCTCTACAGTGAGGATCATTCCCATCCCCTTGGTACACTGGGTCAGCAGGGATGGGGAACTTAGACACTGACTACCCAAAATGGGGGGACTACAAAGGCCAGAAGTGACTGGCTTACAAGCTTTCAATAGGGAACCTAGATCCAGAGGATACAGGAAAAGGTAGAATCTCCACTGAATTGTTTCCAACTTGTTTGGATGAAGTTGATAAAAAGTAAGGGGGAAAGGATTCCTGTGGTTCAATAGAAAATGATTGCTGTCAGGTCTGACAGTGAGTGTTGGAAAGGTAAATGTAAATGTTTGGTAACAAAAGGAAGGCAGTGGCTGATTTTGCAGTCCAGGAGCAGAGCTCCCTGGAACCATCAAGGAGAAAAGCAAAGTGTGAGACCCTGTCCGGGGAGGCAGTGACACTAGGGATGAAGGCAGAGATGATGGCGTGGACAGAAGGAGCAGCTGGGGACTCTGGACTCAGTGAGGGAGAGGGGCTGTGTGCTGGTGGCCGGGGGGCAGGCATGTGGGGTGTACCCTTTGGTTGTTTGATGATGCATGCAGGGGATTGTGATCATTGCAATGAAACGATGGTGTAAAGTCGATGTTCTCCCATGTAAACTATCACTCAGTTCATAATAAAAACTTTTTTTAAAAAGCTCACAAACAGCCATCTAAGGTGCAACTTCTGATCTCTCTCTGTCCTGAGGAACGAAGCGTGATAAAAACTGAAGCTGTATTGAAACAATTAGTCCAATGGACTAATGGAACATGGGAATATCAGTCTCCAGAAGAGACCAGAAGAACTAGATGGTGCCTAGTTTTGATGGCAAAACTACTAGTAGCAGCTCTACTGCTAGCAGCTCTGAAAAGGATCACATAAGAAGGTCCTGGATAGAGTGGGAGGAAATGTGGATTAAAAACTCAAAATCATAAAAAAGATCAGGCTTACCAATAGAGTAGAGACTGGTGACACCCAGAGATTATGGCCTTTGGTCACTCTTATGATCTGGAACTGAATTCAACCCAGTGTCTCAATTTTCAGCCAAGTAATATGTAGGTTTAGCAACAATTGTAAGATTGGTATGGGACTAGACAGTGTTTCATTCTGTTGCGCCTGGGGTCGCTATTAGGTGGTGGGGACTGTATGGCATCTAACAACAATAACAGCAATAGATAAATGATAGGTCTATAGGGTGAATAGCAACACTGTTGAAGTATGCATAGCCATAAAATAGTCAACAATTTGAGATCAAAAGGGTGGCATTCACCCAAGGACAAAGTTCAGAAGGGTTGGGAAAGAAGGTGGAATGGAAACAAGAAACACAAGGAGAAAGTGGGACAAGTGATTTACATAAAGGAGATTGCAATCAATGAGATGAAACAAAGTGTGTATGATTTGTTGAATTTGAAACTGATGAGCTGCTCTGTACCGTCATGCAATTCATAAGAATACACACAAATATATGTATATATATACATATATGCATAGGTATCTATGCAGGGCCTGATACAGTTATAATGACAAAAAAAAAAAAAAAAAAGTAGGAGAGAAAGGACTTTTTTTCATTTATTTGTTTTGATAATTTCCTTAAGCATGACTGAGCTCTTGACCTTGGGATCCACATAATACTCATATGTTTATAACACATTCCCTACACCTTGCTTATGTTAATTTGATAGAATTCTGTTACCTGCAACACAAGTTTTAACTAATGCTAAAATAATACTTACAGGAGTACAAATCTAGTTGTAGAGGACAGAGCAGAATGTAGGTCAAGAAAAACAAATTTTAAGTTTGTATGATGTTTCAAGCAATTTGTTAAATATTTTCAAATGTATTCTTTTATTACTCCTCAAAATCTCTCTAAAAATGGATATTACTCCCCCCATGACTGTAGATAAGAAAACTGCGTTTCAAAAAGTCTCAATCTTGCTTGACACAGCTAATTAGTGGCTAGTGTGTTATTTGTATTCAGATTTAGGCTCTATTGTTGTTAAGTGCAGTGGAGTCAATTCCTACCCATAGTGACTCTGTATAGGGTCTCCAAGGAGCAGGTGTTGAGCTTGAACCGCTGATCTTGCAATTCAAATGGCTTTGCAGCCTGGCGCATTAACCCACAGCACCACACCAGGACTCCAGATTTAGGCTCTGATTCTGTCAAAAATCATCATCACTCTGATATTTGTG
>NW_006410615.1:1565-2727 GCF_000296735.1 Chrysochloris asiatica | reverse complement strand
CTTGAACAAAGATTCATCCTTTCGTCCTACAGCTAAAGAACTTCTGAAACACAAATTCATTGTAAAAAATTCAAAGAAGACTTCGTATTTGACTGAACTGATCGATCGATTTAAGAAATGGAAAGCAGAAGGACACAATGATGATGAATCTGATTCAGAGGGCTCAGAATCGGAATCCACCAGCAGGGAAAATACTACTCATCCTGAATGGAGTTTTACTGCAGTGTGGAAGAAACCTGACCCCAAGAAACGACAGAATGGGGAGGAGCAAGATTTTGTGCAAACCTTGAGTTGTTTGTCTATGATCATCACGCCTGCATTTGCCGAGCTTAAACAGCAGGATGAAAACAATGCGACTAGGAATCAAGCAATAGAAGAACTTGAGAAAAGTATTGCTGTGGCTGAAGCTGCCTGTCGCGGCATCATAGATAAAATGGTGAAGAAATTAATTGAAAAATTTCAAAAGTGTTCAGCAAATGAAACCCCCTAAGAAACATCATACTATTGGCCTGTTGTTTCATACAGGCACAGAGAATCCCACCAAAGCTACTTCAAGCTTACCAATGCTGAACTCATGAGCTCCATGTGCCTTTTGGATCTTTGCAACATATTGATGATTGAAGATTTAGAAGAACCTATTCAACTATTTTGTGATGGTATTTATCGTTTTCTATTTTGAAGAGGTTATTTTGTAAGGAGTAATTTTTAATACTATAGTTTCATCTATATTCTAGTAAATGTTGAGATCCAGTTTTGCTTTTAGGTATTATTACTAAAGTTACTAGGATGAATACCTTTCATGTTTTGATCTTTAGTTAGCTGTACACTCATGAAACATACAGTTCCTTCAAAGTCATCCTAAATTCAACTTTATAAATCACCAAACATCAAAAAAGCCTTTACGTTTTTTTGTATAATCACATTCTAAACATGACTGTTGGTAGTGAGGTAAAAATAAGTTATAGCTACATAAAACAGATGTTTTTAATAAGTCCTCAGAAAGCTGGGAAAATATGAATTCTTCTACTAAGTAGACATGATGCTCTGGGCAGCTCTATGAGACATTTGCAAGCAACATTAAGTAGAAGAGGCAATTTGATCTTATTTAAAATGGTTGGAAATTTAAGGCAATATCATTTAGCCCAGGATGGGTGTTTGGTAG
>NW_006410615.1:0-468 GCF_000296735.1 Chrysochloris asiatica | reverse complement strand
AAATCATGCTGGGGATCACATGCTAGAATTCTGCAAAACCAATGATTTGTTCAATTAAATATCTTCTTTACACAGCATGAGATATAATTATACACATGAACGTCACCAGACAGAATACACAGAACTCATATTGACTACATCTATGGAAAGAGATGGTGAACAAGGCCAGGGGCAGACTGTGGAACAGATCAATTGCTCATATGCAAATTCAGACTGAAGCTGAAGAAAATGAAAACAAGTCCACAAGAGCCAAAATGTGACCTGGAATATATCCCACCTGTAGTTAGATATCATCTGAAGAGCATATTTGATAAAGTAAACACTAAAGACCAAAAGAGTTGTGGGATGACATCAAGAATATCATACAGGAAGAATGCAAAAAGTCATTAAGAAGACAAGAAAGAAGGAAAGGGTCATAATAGATGTCAGAAGAGACACTGAAATTTGCTCTCTGTTGTAGAGATGCTA
>NW_006410614.1:13354-13837 GCF_000296735.1 Chrysochloris asiatica | reverse complement strand
TTTTATTTTTCTTGCCTTCTTTCTTTCATGAAGTGTCTTCTGTTCTTCTAGCCACTCCAGGCGGGTCTATTTGTTCATTCAAGTGGAAATTTCTCCCCTCAGACGATTCTGGATGGGGTTCAGGATTCCACCTATGGTCTTAAGCAATGCAGAGGTTCCACAGAAAGCCTCTTTCACTGGGCAACTTCTAGCCCACTTTAAGGTATTCCAATCAGTTTTAAGCTGAAGATGGACTTATAAGTGTTCTATTGTGATGTTTCTGGCTATTTGTTTTTCTCCCCCTCAAGTGTTTATTTTACAATGGTAGGCAAGGGAAACCAAGATTCAAAAGACAGCCAAGCATCCATTATCTTTTTTTTTTAATGTTTTATTGTGAATTATGTGATAGTGTACATGGGAGAACATTAGTTTTACATTCATCTTATCGTATATCGTTTCATTGCCATGGTTACAATCCCCTCCATGCATCATCAACCAACCAAA
>NW_006410614.1:10405-11365 GCF_000296735.1 Chrysochloris asiatica | reverse complement strand
CTGACAGTTCCTCAAAAAAGTTCAACAGACAGTTGCTATTTGACCCAGCAAGTTCACTCCGTTGTATATACCCAAGAGAAATGAAAACCTATGTTCATAAAAACTTGTACCCAAATGTTCATAGCAACATTATTCATAATAACACAAAAGTGGTAACAACCAAAATACCCATCAAATGATACATAGATGAACAAAGGTTATATCCATGCTGTTGATGTTGTGTGCATCAAGTCAATTTCAACTCATAGCAGCCTTATAGGATTTCCAAGGTTGGTGGTTCAAGTTCACCAACTGCTCCTTGGAGACCCTATACTGGGCCGCTATGGGTTGGAACTGACTCAACAAAACTTAACAACAACAGTTCAAACCCACCAATTGCTCCCTGGAAACGCCATACAGCGTCACTATCATTCTGAACCAACTCGACAGCACTTAACAACCACAGCAATCTTTATGGGAACATATTACCAAGTCTTTTCTCTCATGGAGTCACTGGGTTCCTACTGTCAACCTTTAGGTTAGCAACTGAGCATTTAATCATTGCTCCACCAGAGGGTTTCTTGGAATAACCAACCAATGCAATATTATTTGACCAAAATAAGGCAGTTCGAATCTACCAGCCACTCCTCTGATAAATTCAATGAAATTTTCTGCTCCCATAAAGATTACAGCCTTGGAAAACCTATGTAGGGTCGCTATGAGTGGGAACTGACTCCACCACCAACACATGCTACAATATGGGCAAACCTTGAAAGTGGACGAAATTGAAGAGTCCTCTCATAAAAGACCACATATCACATGAGACCATTTACATGAAATGTCCAGAATAGGCAGATCTGTAGAGATAGAAAGTAAATTAGTAGTTGCTAGGGGTAGGTATGGGAACACGGCAGCTCTGTAGGTTAAGCACTGGACTGTGAACCACAAGGTTGTTGGCTCAAGCCCACCAGCTGCTCTACA
>NW_006410614.1:960-9530 GCF_000296735.1 Chrysochloris asiatica | reverse complement strand
GAACTGCAAGGTTAGCAGTTCGAAACTACCAGAGGCTCCGTGGGAGAAAGATGAGGCTTTCTGCTCCCATTAAGATTTACAGCCTTGGGAACCCTGTTCAGGGTCGCTATGGGTCAGAACAGACTTGATGGCACTTAACAACAATTACAATGTGGTGTGGGTTACTACGCCAGACTGCAAAGTCGGTTTGAACTACAATGCCGGTGGTTCAAGCTCACCAGTTCCTTGGAAACCCTATACAGGGTCGCTATGGGTCGGAACCAACTTAACAACAAGACCAACAAAATGTGATGATTAAGGAGCTCTGGTAGTGTAGTGGCTATGAGTCGGACTGCTAACCTCAAGGTCAGCTAGCTGGAAACTATCAGCTGTTCAGCTAGAGAAAGATGAGGCTTTCTGCTCCTGGAAACCCTATGCAGGGTGGTTATGAGTTGGAATAGCACACCACCACCACCATCACCACTACCAATGTGATGGCTGGAGTTCTGGTGTGGTGCTGTGGGCAAATGCGCTGGACTGCAAGGTAATTTGAATCTCCAGGTCTGGGGTTCAAGTTCACCAGCTGCTCCTTGGGAACCCTATACAAAGTCAACACTTAACAACAACAACAATGTGATGGTTACAACTCTGGTTGCTTTGGCAGGGTCAGATCAAATGATTTCACAGGCTTTAAACGGCTCGCACTCAACCACTAACTAAAAAGTTCAAACCCACCAAGATTACATCAAGACTATTGTTAAGTGCCTCAGAGCAGCTGGTGGGCTGCAGACCTTTTGGTTGGCAGTCCAGTGTTTATTGTCTGGAGCCATTTTGCTCTCCATGTAAAGACTGTAGCTTTGGAAACCCTATGAATCAAAATTAACTCAACAACAGGTTTTGGGGTGGGAAAGAATGGGGGTGGGTGGGTATTGAGGGCTGGTAACAAAAGGGCATGGGGTTTCTTTTTTGGGGTAATGAAAATATTCTAAAATTGATTTTGATGATATTTCTACTACTCTGTGAGTATATTAAAAGAACATCAAATTATACACCTTATGTGTTTATTTTTTATTCTTAGGTGAAGGATGCCTCTCAGTGGGTAAAAGTTTACAGGGCAAATTAGCTTTCCATTCCACAATGTCTACACCTTTGCTTTTTAATATAAATGGCAATCCTCTCAATTCATGAATTATATGCTTTAAATGGTTGCGTTGTATGGTCTGTGATTTATAGCTCAATGAAGCTGTTACCCCAAAATGCAAAGTAATGGCAACAAAAATACTATTACTATAAGGAGCTCTGGTAGTGTAGTGGTTACAAATCGGGCTGCTAACCTCAAGGTTGGCAGTTCGAAACTACCAGTTGTTCCATGGGAGAAAGGTGAGCCTTTCTGTTCCCGTAAAGATTTGCAGCCTTGGAAACCCTGTGCAGGGTAGCTATGAGTCGGAACCGACTTCACGGTACTTAGCAACAACAACAATCTTCTATAGAATTAGGCACATGCATGACATGTTTTTAAGTACAATCGAGTTGGTTCCAACCCACAGTGATCTTGTATAGGGTTTCCAAGGAGCGGCTGGTAAGCTTGAATCACCAACCTTATGGTTCAAACTGATTTTGCAGTCCACTGCATCAACCTACAGTGCCACACCAGAAGTCCATGTATAATATAGTTTGTATGGAAAAAGAATTATCAGCTATAGTTTGTATGGGGGGAAAAAATTACCAGCTTAAAAAAAAAATGTGAAAAAGAATATTTGTTAGTTTTCCATTGCTGCAAAACAAAATACAGCTATTCTTTGGGTTACAAACATCTGACTTACGGACAACTCCAACTTGCCCTTTAATGTCATACAGATTTGCCCTTACTTCTAATAAATTGAACCAACCCTACTTGTAGCAATTATTCTTCATCACAATCACCTTCATTTGCTACTTGTGCAGCTTTTAAATCATTAAAAATGATTCAAGTCTTTTCTTTTATTAAGCATTTTATTGTGCTTTAGGTGAAAGTTTACACCAGCCAATTAGTATTTTTGGTGTTTTGGGTTTTTTTTTTTTTTTACTTTTAATGTAAACTGCTTTAATGATAAATCAGTTTTCCATTGAACAATTCTATACATTTTGTTTCATGTCATTGTTATCCCCACTATGTAGCATCACACATCCCGTTTCCTCCCTGTGTTTCCTATTTCCATTCCTCCTTTTTAAAATTTTTCCTTTGGTAAATGGTTCCCTTTTGGTCACAAATGGATTATTCTAAGGTGTGCATGCCTCCCTAGTGTTACTGTTTCCCTTATAGACTGATCTATTACTTGGCTGAAAATTAAGTCATACTTGTAGTTCATCACCAGACCTATAGGGTGACAAAGGGTCAAATTAGTTTTCTGATTCACATACTAACTGTTCTGTGCCATCGGGTCTTAGTCCCACAACTTGTCGACACTCTCCCCATGTCCACACTGGGTTCACCAGTTCCATTCAGGCCTTTCTCTACCTTCTCACCTTTGCTTTTGAGCAGATGTTGCCCTTTTGGACTTTTACAGTCAATTATTCCAGGAAGCACAATGTCACAGGTAATACTGCTGACTTTATAGGCTAGTCTATTATTTGGCTGAAAGGTGATCTCCAGGAGAGACTTCATTTGGTTCCATGTTTGAAGGCTGTCTTAGGCCAGTAGTCGTAGGGGGTTCTCCAGTCTCTCCTAGACCCATAAGTCTGGTCTTTTTTTTTTTCTTTTATGAATTTGAATTTTGTTCTCCATTTTTCACCCACTTTAGTCAAAACTTCCTATTGTAGTCAGTAATGATATTGTTTTCTTGGAGGATAACAGATCTAGCTCCTTTGGCCTGTTTCCTACCTGTAGAATTCCAAGAAGTAAACAGTGTTCTCTCCTTTCATCCTGTCTCTGTTTTCTTCAGTCTGTGCTGATGGGTTTTCTGCAGTGGTGGTTTGATACATCAGTCACAGGCTAGATCTCTTTAACAAAAAATGTAACCACATCTTTGGTGAACATCTAGAACATATGTCCTTAGTTTGTGCAACCAGAGTTTTCAAATCTTTAAGTTCTGTTTTCATATTGCACGGTTCATTTTTAAGTTCCTCTCTTTCCTCTTGAATTTTATTATAAATGGCAAAGAGAAACCATGCAACCCCTTTAAGATCCTGCTTACAAATCTCGGCCAGATATCCAAGTTTATCACTTAAAAATTCTACCTTCCACCAAATTGAATGCAATTCAGACAACTCTGTCACTGCATTAAATGTATCAGCCTTCCTCCAGTATCCAATCACATGTTCATCATTTCCTTTTAAAACTTCTACAGAAGCGCATTTAATGTTCACATTTCTAGCAACATTCTGCTGTTAGTACCACATATATTGTCTAAAATGATAGACTCTCTCAATAGCTCTCCTCATTTCCTTCTGAGCCCTGACCAGACTTGCCCGGATGTACCTAATTCTACCAACGTTCTCCTTAAGGCTATCTGGGCTTTTACCTTAGAACCTTAGAACTCATCTAGCCTTCACCCATTATTCAATTCCAAAATCACTTCCACATTTTAAGTGTTATTAGAGTAGCACTCCCCATTTCTTGGTACAAAATTCTGTGTTAGTAATCTAATGCGGTTGCAATAGAAATACCACAAATTTCTGGCTTTAACAAAAAGAAATTTATTTTCTGACAGTTTAAAAAGTTAGGAGTCTGAACTCAGAGTGCTTACTCGAGGGGATCAAGCATTGGACTGCAAGGTTGGTTTGAACCACAAGGAGCAGCTGGTGAGCTTGACCTGCCAACCAGGTTAGGATTTACAACATATATTTTATAGGAACACAACTCAATTCATAACAATTGATTCCTGGGGTGATGGGAAACTTAGGAGTCAACTTAGAATTCTTTCTAGCACAAGGGATAATAAATAGCCTAAACACAGTAGCCTAAATAGTCCTGATGTGAAAACCACAAGGTCAGCAGTTCAAACACACCAGCTGCTCCTCAGAAACCCTAGACAAGCTTGCTATGGTTTGGAACTGACTCAATGGCAGTTAACAACAATAGAACACATATTAAAACATAGTAGAAAACTGTAATAATTAGAACTGTGATATTGGTGCAAAAATAAATCAATGGAAGTGATAATGAGTTTAGAAATAAATCCAAAAGCATATGGATATATGGTGTTGTTATTAGATGTGATGGAGTCAGTTCTGACTCATAGTGACCCTACATACAGCAGAGCAAAACACTGTCCAGCTATGATTATGAGCCCAGGGTTGCAGCCACTGTGTCATTGAGGGTCTTCTTCTTTTTCTCTGACTCTCTACTTTATCCCCACCACTCAGCTGCCAGTTTCTCATACTGTGGTGGCTTGTGTGTTGTTTTAATGCTGGAAACTCTGCCATTGGTATTTCAAATGCCGGCAGGATCACCCATGGTAGAGCTTCCAGACTAAGACAGATTAGGAAGACGGAAGAGGCAGACCACGTTTGAGGTATTACTCACTGAAAACTTTATAAATTGCAGCAGAACACTGTCTAACATAGTGTCAGAATCTTTTCTCAGGTTGGAAAGCACTCCAAATATGACTGGGGAAGAGCTGCCTCCTCAAAGTAGAGTCCACCTTAATGACGTGGCTGGAGTAAAGCTTTCAGGACCTTCTTTGCTGATGAGGCACACTACTCAAAATCAGAAGAAACAGCTGCAAACATCCATTAATAATCAAAACGTGGAATGTATGAGATATGAATCTAGGAAAATTGGAAGTTATCAAAAATTAAATGAAGCACTCAGAGATCAATATCCTAGGCATTAGTGAGCAGAAATGGACTGATATTGGCCATTTTGAATCTGACAAACATATGGTTTATTATGCTGCAAATGGCAAATTGGAGAGGAATGGTGTCACATTCATCCTTAAACAGAGCACTTCAAGATCTATCTTATAGTGCTGTCTGTAACAGGATAATATCCACACACCTACAAGGCAGATAATCGAATACCACTATTATTCAAATTTATGCACCAACCACTAACTTCAATGATGAAAAAATGGAAGATTTCTACTAACTTCTTCAATTGAGATGCAATTGATATGAGTGATTTAAATGTGAACGTTGGAAACAAAAAGGAAGTCTCATCAGCAGTTGGAAATTATGGCTTTGGTATTAGAAAGAACACCAGAGACCGCATGACAGAATTTTGCAAGACCAATGGTTTATTCATTGCAAATACCTTTTATCAATAATATAAATGGAGGCTATACATGTGGACCTCATCAAATGGAATGCATAAGAATCAAATTGATTACGTCAGTGGAAAAAGAGGATGGAGAAGCTCAATACAATTCAAAACAAGGCAAGGATCAGATCATGGAACAGACTATCAATTGTTCATATGCAAGGTCAGACTGAAACTGAGGAAAGTGAAAACAAGTCCAGGAATATATCTCACATGAATTTGGAGACCTTGGGATGTATCTTGAATATATCTCACATGAATTTAGAAACCATCTCAAGAACAGATTTGATGCATTAGACACTAATGACTGAAGACCAGAGGTGCTGTGGAATGACATCAAGAACATCATCCATGAAGAAAGCAAAAGGTCATTAAAAAGACAAGAAAGAAAGAAATGACCAAAATAGATGTCAGAAGAGACTCTGAAATTTGCTTTTGAATGTAGATAAGTTAAGGTGATTAGTATAAATGGTGAACTGGTGTGACACTGTGGCTTATTGTACTGGACTGCAAAGTCGGTTTGAACCACAAGGTTGGTTCAAAAAGAGCTAAACAAAAAATTTCAACAGGGCAGCTTTAGAAGGGAAAGTATTATTGTAAAATGTGCAAAGACTTGGAATTATTAAGCCAAAAGGGAAGAACCTGCTCAGTATTTCTCAAGCTGAAAGAACCAAGGGAAAAATTCAAGGCTGGAATTGCTTGAAAGATTCTATAGTCAAAATACTGAACAATGCAGGAAATATCAACAGAAGATAAAAGGAATACACAGAGTCACTGTACCAAAAAGAAATGGTTGACATCCAATCATCTCTGGAAGTAGCATGTGATCAAGAACCTACAATTTTGAATGAAGAAGTCTAAACTGCACTGAAAATACTGGCGAACAAATAAGTTTCAGGAATTAACATAATACCAATTGAAATGTTTCAACAAAGGGTCGCAGCATTGGGAGCACTCACTCCTCTATGTGCTTAGTCACTGGGACAGATGGATAAGGAAGAAGTGGCAGTCCCTAATCAGTTGCACTCCCTGGGCTGCTGCTGCTATTGTTGTTGTTAAATGCCGTGGAGTTGGGTTCTGACCCATAGTAACCCTGTGTAGGGTTTCCAAGGAGCAGTTGGTAGGTTTGAACCAAGCGGACTTTGCAGTCTTGTGCATTAACCAATAGCTCCACACCAGGACTACCCCTGGGCACCTCGAACATTTGTGGTTTTTAGACCACACGGTTGGTTTGAACCAGCCACTCCTCAGAAACCCTAAACAAGGTCAAAACCAACTTGACTGTAGTTAAAACAACAACACCCCTTCAATGACGTTTGAAGATGTTTCTTTTATAGGGTTGTTGTTGTTAAGTGCTGTTGAGTCAGTTCCAACTCATAGCAACCCTGTTTAGGGTTTCTGAGGAGCGACTGGTGAACTTGAACTGCCAACCTTGCAATTCAAACAAACTTTGCAGTCCAGCATATTAACCCACAGCGCCACACCAGGGCTCCTACAGGGTTATTTACCTTTATTTTATAATTATAGTTACAGACTTTTCTGTTGTGAAATGTAATGTTTTCTCTAATTAATCTTTCATGCTTTCATTCATTCATCCAACCAGTACTTATTAAATATTTACTAGGTGCATATAGTGCTGTAGGATAAGCACTGGAGTGCTAACTGCAAGATCGGCAGTTCAAATCCACCAGCCACTCCTCAGAAACCCTATACTGGTTGCTATGAGTCAGAACTGGCTCAACGGCACTTAACAATAACAATGTACCAGCACTTGAGAGACAAAAATGAGAAACATAGATATGGACCCCCAGACTCATAGCTCTTACAGTCAGCTGAGCACACAGCTGTCAGTCAGATGACTCTGGTAAGGACTGTAGAGGACACATGCAGAAAGTCCTGCATGCATCTAACACCAGTCTAAGAACGATTTTCAAAAAAGGTGTACCATTTGTATTGCAGACAGCCTGGTATGAGAGTATATGTCTTACTGTGATTCTAACTACAATTACCATTGTAATTTTTTATAAACTTGGTTCATTTGAATCACAAAATTGGACATTTCCATATTTGTATACCCATTTGGATTCTAAAGAGGCTGACCATTCTTTGTCCCTGTCTTTATTAGTGAATTCATTTCTAATTTTATTTTATTTTATTTTTACTATATGCAGTTGCTCTTGAGTTGATTCTAACTCAAGGCGACCCCGTATGTGTCAGAATAGAACGGTGTTCCAAAGGGTTTTCAGTGGCTGATTTTTTGGAAGGTTGCCAGGCCTTTCTTCTGAGACACCTCTGGGTAGATTCAAACAGCCGACCTTGCAGTCAGCAGCCCAGTGCATTGATGATTTGCATCATGTAAGGACTCCAGCTTTAAATTACTATGAGAGGACTTCAAAAAGTTCATGGAAAAATTCCATTTTTGAACTTTTTGAAGCTCCCTCGTATAGAAATGTTTGGGTTTTCTTCTTAGAACCAGAGAAGTGTTGTACCTCTTACTTACACCAAATAGGTCAAACTCAGCCTGGTATTTTTACTTATTTTTATAAGCTCACATGGCTTGACGTCAACAATTATTATTACAATTCAACAATTAGGAGCCCTCATGGAGTAGTGGGTTACAAATTGGACCACTAACTGCAAGATCAGCAGTTTGAACCCACCAGCTGATCCATGGAAGGAAGACAAGGTTTTCTGCTCCTGAAAAGATTTGCAGCCTAGAAAACACTTGGGAGCAGTTCTACTCTCCCCTGTATGGGTGCTATGACTCGGAATCGACTAGTTGGCAGCTAATTTGTTTATCAATTATTCCACAATTATTGAACTTCTGGTAGTGTAGTGGTTATGAATCGGGCTGCGAACCGCAAGGTCTGCAGTTCGAAACTACCAGCTGCTCTGCAGGAGAAAGATGAGGCTTTCTGCTCACGTAAAGATTTATAGCCTCAGAAACCCTGTTCAGGGTTGCTATGGTTGGAACCGACTCAACGGCACATAACAACAACAACATGCTGGGTATTCCACCATTCACCTGACAGTTGGTTGTGCTTGTGTGTTGTGGTGGCTTGTGTGTTTCTGTGATGCTGGAAGCTATGCCACTGGTATTTTAAATGTCCATGGTGGACAGGTGTCAGCAGAGCTTCTAGGTCAAGATGGACTAGGAAGGAGAGGCAAATTGCTTATGAATGGTTAGCCATTGAAAACCTTAAGAATAGAAGTGAAATATAAAGTCTTGGTGTGACTCTGCGGGTTAATGCACTGGACTGCAAGGACAATTGAACCACAAGGTTGGTGGTTCAAGTTCACCAGATTCCTTGGAAACCCTATACAAAGTTGCTATGGGTTGGAACTGACTTGA
>NW_006410614.1:0-595 GCF_000296735.1 Chrysochloris asiatica | reverse complement strand
TCTAAAAGGAAGACCAGTTAATGCACTACTATTCAAATTTACCCACCAACCACTAAAACCAATGATGTTGAAAATGAGCAATCCTACCAACCAATTCAGTCTGAAATTGATCAAGCATGCAATCAAGAAGCACTGATAATTATTGATGATTGAAATGTAAAAGTTGGAAACAAAGATGTAGGGTCGGTAATTGGAAAATAGGCTTTGGTGATAGAAATGATGCTGGAGATCTCATGATAAAATTTTATAAGGCCAACAGCTTAATCATTGCAAATACCTTTTGTCAACAACACAAATAGGTACTATACATGTGGACCTCACCAGATGGAATACACAGGAATCAAATTGATTACAGCTGTAGAAGAAGAGGATGGAGAAGCTCAATATCATCAACTAAAACAAGGCCAAGGACAGACTGTGGAACTAGCCATCAATTGCCCATTTGCAAGTTCAAACTGAGGCTAAAGAAAATTAAAACAAGCCCAAAACATATGACTTTGAGTTTATCTCACTTGAATTTAGAGACCGTCTTAAGAAAAGATTTGATTCACATCTTAAGTCAATGAGTTGCTGAACTGGAGAGCTCAGGACCATA
>NW_006410613.1:14912-15388 GCF_000296735.1 Chrysochloris asiatica | reverse complement strand
ACTCCACAGTTGCTGATAATACCCACTTGACCTGGCTTCAATGACTGGATGATCAGAGCTCAACTAGAAGAAGAAGAGGGAAAAAAGAGTAATCTAATACAATTTGATGAACTTGACCTACTCCCATGGATGCAGTAGCTTAAAAGAGGGAACACATCTTTACAGTAAAGATCATTCCTACCCTTCCACACAGAGTAGACAGGGATGGGCAACTTGGACATTAACTACCCAAAATGGGGGGACTACAAAGGCAAGGAGTGACTGGCTTACAAGATTTCAAGAGGGAGCCTAGATCTAGAGGGCATGGAGGAAGGTAGAATTTCCACTGAGTAGTATCCAATCTACTGGGGCTTATGAAAGGAGATGTGGATAGGTCTCTTGTGATGTCATAGTGAATAATTAGACTGATTGTGAGAGTTGGAAATGTAAAGGTAGACATTTTGTAGCAAGGAGAAAGTGATTAACTTTGCAGTCTA
>NW_006410613.1:14343-14812 GCF_000296735.1 Chrysochloris asiatica | reverse complement strand
GGAAAAAAGAGTAATCTGATACAATTTGATGAACTTGACCTACTCCCATGGATGCAGTAGCTTAAAAGAGGGGACACATCTTTACAGTAAAGATCATTCCTACCCCTCCACACAGAGTAGACAGGGATGGGCAACTTGGACATTAACTACCCAAAATGGGGGGACTACAAAGACAAGGAGTGACTGGCTTACAAGATTTCAAGAGGGAGCCTAGATCTAGAGGGCATGGAGGAAGGTAGAATTTCCACTGAGTAGTATCCAATATACTGGGGCTGATGAAAGGAGATGTGGATAGGTCTCTTGTGATGTCATAGTGAATAATTGGACTGATTGTGAGAGTTGGAAATGTAAAGGTAGACATTTTGTAGCAAGGAGGAAGTGATTAACTTTGCAGTCTATGAGCAGAGGTCCCTAGGACCATCAAGGGAGAAGAGCAGAGAGCGGGATCCTACCCAGAGAAGCAGTGATG
>NW_006410613.1:12820-13981 GCF_000296735.1 Chrysochloris asiatica | reverse complement strand
ATGGCACCTAACAACAACAGTTTTAAGTTTAAAAAAATATTTTTACCAAATTGTTTGGTTCCATTAATCTCTACTCCATCACATCAGAAAAAGTTCTTGAAAAGACTTTTAAGTTTGTAAACAGGTGTTTAGAGCCGATTCTTGAAAAAACATCATCAACAACAAATTCTTGGATTAATTTTCTGATTACTCTTTGAAATAACATTAAAATTGATTGCCAAATGAAAATCGTATAAAAATGGAAACAATAAGCAGACATCTTTTAAAAAATAGAGTTCTGATAATATTAAGTAAATCATTCTGCCATAGTGAAATAATTTGCAGCGAACGCTACATTCCTGCTTTGAATTACTTTGTGTTGTGTTCAACTGTCAAATAAAAAAAAAACTATATTGCTATTTTAATAATATAATTATGTTACATACATTTGAATTTTTTAGAGATTTTTCAGGCATTTTTTGGCATGTTGCAATTTTTCCAGAAAGATGTTAATTGGAAATCTGGACCCAATAAAGTCCTTTTATGTCATTTCTGATAATATTTATTGAATGAATGTGTAACCTGTAGTGATGAGACCTGCTACATCCCAAGTTATGTCTATTTTGAGTGTAGAAATATCTCATCACTTCAGTTTACTCATCACTAAAGGTTACTAACTTACTAGTTGCTGTCTTGCTGTGGCACTGAAGGATACAGCACTAGACTGCAAGGTCGGTTTGAATTGCAAGGTCAATGGTTCAGACTCACCAGCTACTTCTTGGAAACCCTGTACAGTGTCTTTATGAGTTGGAACTGACTCAACAGCACTTAACAATAATAACAATGTACTAGTTAAGCTTGAAAGCTAAAATGTCTCCAGAACACCCTGAGCTAAGGTGTTCTAAGTCAACTGAGCCTTGTTTCATGTGACCATGAATGCTAGTGTTTGGAGTGCTTTGGGTGCCTGTGGAGTTACATCTTGCTATTGCCATACATGCTGTGTTCATGTCTACTGTGCAATACTTTTAACATTAAGAATACTCTTTTCTAGTCAAATTTAATTGTTCCAATGATTATGATTCTCAATCAGAATCCAAAACTGTTGTTACTCTTTGAACAAATAAGCATTACAGTGACCCACAAGAAAAAATTAAACATGAATACAGGCTGCAATTGTTGTTG
>NW_006410613.1:10520-12625 GCF_000296735.1 Chrysochloris asiatica | reverse complement strand
GAAGTATGAGAGACAAAGTTTGGCCACCTTGGCCTCCAAGGAGCACTCTGGCTGCAGAAATCAAACACATTAGGCAAATCTGCTGTGCAAGACCTTTTTAAAGTGTTGATAGGCTTCAATAGTTTCCAGTAATTTATATGAAATTATTTATGCCAAGCATGAATTATCTCAATCTTTGACCAGCAATAAAATATTGATATAGCTTATCACAATGTCATCATAACTATTAAGGATGAATACTTTCTTTCATTGGTTCAGTGTTCCTCATTGTTACAACCTGAAATAGCAATTTTCAGAATATAAGGAATAAAAGGATGTTGTTATGTGCCATCGAGTCAGTTCCAACCCATAGCGACCCTGTATAGGATTTCCGAGGAGCAACTGGTGAACTTGAACCGTCGACATTGTGGCTCAAGCCAACTTTGCAGTCAAGTGCATTAACCTACAGCGCCACACCAGAATTTAAAAGGATAGATGGGGTAAATCTTAAATAATTGATTAAAAAGTATATTAAGAAACAGCAGTAGGAATTTATAAGCTCTTTGGGATCCTCAGGCAACTGCCTGCATTACCAATGATTTTTGGAGATAAATTAAAAATCTCAAGGAGTAGTAATATTAATGATGCTAAATAGAATAACTAATTAGCCATCTTTCTTCAGCTCTGCCTATACTGTTCAGGGAATGAAAATGGATTTAAGTAGTATCTTTTCTCTTTTGTTAGAATACCAGGCAACTAAATTTAAAGTGTGTGGAGTCCGGGTGTAGTGCTGTGGGTTAATATGCTGGACTGAAAAGTCAGTTTGAACCATAAGAATGGTAGTTCAAGCTCACCAGTTGCTCCTCAGAAACCCTATACAGGGTTGCTGTGGGTTGGAACCCACTTGACAGCACTTAAAAAATAGCAACAACAACAAGTTTAAAGTCAGTGTTAAGGTTAGAAATTTGGTTTCATTAAGGTAAATTGTAATAGAAAGATGAGGGAAAATGAAAATTGTATATTTAAATTTTTAAATGTCTACCACTCCTCGGAAATCCTATACAGAGTTGCTTTGAGTCGGAACCGACTCGACAGCATTTCCAGCAAGAACAAACTTTTCAACTAAAACTAGTTTTGTTGTATTTTTTAAAAAAATAAACAAATGAAAAGGTATAGAAGCTTAAACAAGACAGAATTTTCCTCTCACAGAAAATTTTAATTGTAAGCAGTCTGGGATTGATGTGTACTTAATCAGGAAAATGAAAGAGTTCCTTCTATCATTCTGCTGGTCTACCCTATCTTGGTACTTGTGTTCACATACACTTCATACTCAGGGACAGCCTTTCGCATTCAATTTCCAACTAATGGGATAGAGGAAGAGAGCAGAGCAGGCTAAGCTACCTGTTAATAATTTTCTATGTTTCACAATAGTTCACTATGAAATGATCATGAAGATGGAGCAGAAATAAACAGCGTTTTGTTCTTTGACTGACCTAAACAAAACAGAGTCAGTTTAGTCATTAGGGCTTGATAAATGAAGACCCTGCAAATGAGGAAATTAGTTTGAAAATTAGCCGAGATGATCTCATGGTCCCAAAGAACAGGATGTGCTTAAGCCAACCCAGATAGTTATCTCAGGAACTAAGCAGCTGCGACCTTAAAAGGTGGAATGTTTGAGAAGGATTATTGCCTTATTGTTTCTTTTTCCAAAGAGTGCTATCCTGATGGTAAAACAGATTAAGTGTACATCAAAATGTAATTGACATTATATAATGTGCCTGCTCTTTGTAATGGACAGGATACCCTTGAGTGGTTATTCTCCCTGTCCTCCAGACTGCTGGCTTTCTGCTAATAAAACTTGGATCAAATCTCTCCCTCTCTCTATGATTGACTACAGTGACAGGTGGCAAACCCTCATTTTGGTTTGGCAACAATCATGAGTAGGGACTAACTTAATGATGGCTCACAACAGCAAACAGCAATGGTTTTCCTATATAATGTCATTAAAACTATTAGGTCAGAATTTTGACACATTATTATATCTAGATACAAGGGAGGCTGAGAAATATTGTCATTTCAGTGGGAATATAAAGCTCCCAAGTAATATTGTGGATGTTGTTGTTGTT
>NW_006410613.1:6314-9260 GCF_000296735.1 Chrysochloris asiatica | reverse complement strand
TCATCTTTCTCCCGCGGAGCAGCTGGTAGTTTCGAACCACTGACCTTAAGGTTTGCAGCCTGATTCGTAACCACTATGCTACCAGAGTAATGAAAAAAAAAAAAAAAAAAGGCAAGTTTTCCGATGAAATGGTTAGAATTGCCTAGTGACTTTGCCTTCGTATTCTTTCAGCATGAAGCTTCTATCTGCTGTATTATTGCCTATTATTTTTCTTTGTTTTTATTTGAAAATGTTCATTCATGTTGGTGAATGCTAACACTGAATCTTATGTTAAATAAAATACCTCTTTTCACAGCATTTTAAAGATCTAATTATATTAATATACCAATTAAGTGCTATAAGAATACTTCCTAAAACTGTAAGGTTTGTTAAGAGATGATGTATGATTTGGAGTCTTGGTGTGATGCTGTAGCATAAGCACTGAACTGATAACCAGAAAGTTAGCCGTTCATACCCACCAGTCACTCCACAGGGTTGCTGTGAGTAAGAAATGACTGGATGGCACTGAACAACAACACGTGTATTATTTGAAAATTCAGAGGTGATAAAAGCAAATCTTATGTTATTTTCATCGTATATCTAAAGCGTAGCAGCTAGGTAAAACATCTAAAATTAAATTCCGTAATCTGTCCCTATAGCTGGGGTTGTCAAACTATATTGTGCACAGGATATATTTAGAATCCTTGATAAAAGTGGAGACTCTCAGTCCTTACTTCTGGAGACTCTAACTCAGTAGATGTTGTATAAGGCCAAGAACTTGTATTCTATATCAGCACATAAGGTTTTGAAGATAGAATGTCAAATAGATGACCTAAAGATAATTAAGATTTGGTGATAGACCAAGGAAAACATTTCTCCTTTAATAGAGGTTAGTGTCCTGGTGTGACACTGTAGGATAAGCAAGAGACTGCTATCCTCAAGTTTGGCAGTTCAAACCCACCAGTCACTCCTTGGAAACCCTATATACGGTCAGAATTAATTCAATAGCATGTAACAATAACAACAACAAAGCATGAATATTTGATATTATTATACTTACAACACACTCTTTGTTATCCTCCAAAACCTACCAGTCACTCTTCATATACTCTATTGGGTTACTAGGAGTCTGACCCGACTCAGCAGAACTTAACAACAACTACAAAGTGTGACTAGAAATAAAGAAGGATGCACTTGAGTAATAAACTCTCATGGTTTACAGCTAATGAGGATTCAAATAACTACTATACAACACTTTGTCCAATCATGAGCTATTATTGTTAAGTGCCATCAAATTGGTTCAAACTCATAGTGACTCTATACAGGGTTTCTGAGGAGCAGTTGATTGGTAGGTTTGAACCACCAACCCTGAGGTTAGAAGTCCAGTGTTTATCCTACAGCACCACACTAGGATCCCAATCACAAGCTGTTGTTGCTGTTAAGTGCCATGAAGTCAGTTCTGACTCATAGTGACCTTGTATTGAGTTTCCTAGGAGCAGCTGGTAAGTTTGAACCTCTGCCCTTGTGGTTCAAACTAATGCTGTAGTCCAGTGCTTTAAGGATGTGCTATTCCAAAAGGATCCAGACGTCCCTCAGAATTTTGCTTGCCTTAAAAAAAAATTCTAGGTGAAACAAAGGCAGAAAGGAGTAATTACTTACAGTCCTTTCACTATTGCTACCTAAGTTCTCTTATCTACAGTTATTCTTTAGGAATTATCAACTATCACTCTTTCTGATAAAGTTAACTTTTCTTAGGAAAGCAAGAAGGCTAGAATCTCATTCATAGGGAAACTTATGAATAGTTCTCACTCAGGCATCTATTCACCTGAACTTCACCATTGTCATGGGTTTGGTAGGCCCTTAGAGTGTTAGCTGAGCTTCTCTTCCTAGAGAACCCCCTGCCTAACAATTTGAATTCATGAACAGGAGAGAGTGTTTATTATCTTACCTCAGAGCTGACATGTAGTTACAGATTACAAATTAACATAGTTTACTTACCTTGGCAAAGCAGGTATAAATTATCCTAATTAATTCACTTGAAGCTTTACAATTAAATGTATCAGTTAGCTGATAGAAAGAAATGATAAAAACTACAATAGCAAAGCCATCTGAGTTCATTTGGTGTAGGATATAACTAAATGCAACATTAAAAAAAAATCAGGGGACACAATTGCCATCTCTCTGCTGGTAGAAACCAAATCTCTTCTTCCACCTCATATATTTCCCCTAAGTCTTAGATCAATAGATCAAATTTCCTCCTTAACTCCTGTAATCTCATGAACAACCCCTACTCAATTAGCAAGCTCTCCCCAAAGTTCTTTCCTCCACATTGTTTTCAGTAAACGACAACACCATAGTCAGTTACCATGTCTTCAATTCCCCTCTGTTTACTTCTTTATAATCACATTGATAGTCCTTAAATCTTTATGATCGATGGTCTAGAATGCTAAAATTGGCCCACCAAGTTATTTACTTTTAATACTGCACCTACACCAATTTATTTTTCATACTATCACCAAAATGATGTTATAAATGATTATGATTTTGTTTCCCCTGTATGTTAAATCTTCCCCTGGCTGTTCATAGTAGATCAAATTGGTATTTCCTTGTCATTGTAAGAGTTTCAGTCAACAAAGTATTACTCTGCTGAAAAGCTACTAAGTAGAAGAAATTAAACATGAATTCACAAAGTTCCTAGAAACATTTTAAATGAGAATGAAAACAAAACATACCAAAATCTTTGGGACACGGGGAAAGCACAGGACAATTTATTGCAATAAATGAACACATCCAAAAAGAAGAAAACCAAAATTAACACATAAACACAGAATCTCCAACAATTAGAAACAGACCAACAAAGAGAACCTACAGTCACCAAGGAATATAAATAATAAAGATTAGAAAAGAAATAAATGAGATAGAAAACAGAAAAACTATAGAAATAATCAACAGGACAAGAAGCTGGTT
>NW_006410613.1:3563-4429 GCF_000296735.1 Chrysochloris asiatica | reverse complement strand
GAAAAAAAGGAGCTCTGGTAGCCTAGTGGTTACGAATCGGGCTACGAACCTTAAGGTCAGCGGTTCGAAACTACCAGCCGCTCCGAGGGAGAAAGATGAGGCTTTCTACTTCCGTAAAGATTTACACCCTCAGAAACCCTGTACAGGGTCGCTATGGGTTGGAACCGACTTGATGGCACTTAACAACAACAATGAAAAAAATGGGAAAAATTTGAGGGTTCTAAAACAGCACACACAGACTACCAAACATTGTGAAAATAGCACAAACAAAAGAAGACACATTGGATGATTGGGATATACTAAAAATTTAAAACTTATGTGCCTCAAAAGACTTCATCAAAAAAGAAAAAGGGAAAAACTTCTGGTACCCCACTGAGGCAGGACAACACGGGTAAGGAGGACTCCAAGGACAAAGGGGGAGATCTAAAGGAGGAGGCCGTCTGGTAGTGGACTCAAAACCCTCAAGTCACCATAAGGCTCAGGGCATCTGCCTCCTGTACTTGCTTTTTCAAAAAATCACGCCACGGAGGAATTTTTCCGCCAGTGCCGGCAGCGACTGGCCAGGCTCCTTAGCGCTTTGAGGGCGGGGCTAGAGCTAGCCCAAGAGGGGAATCTCAGGCGGACAAAAGCCTCAGGAGAGTTCTCTGCCCCAGCTTGAAATCTCAAGGCATGCAGCAGGCAGGTAAAGGAGGCTTGACCAGGGCGCAGAGAGAAATAGAAGTGCAGTGATTTTGGAAGTCATCAGATATGGACTCCACCCACCAGCCCGAGCGGCTTTTTGGCATTTTAAACTTTCGCCTGCCACTGCAGGCAGCGACTGCCAAGGCTCCTTAAAAGAACATTCTGAGGACTTCCGGCGCTTCCCT
>NW_006410613.1:2342-3463 GCF_000296735.1 Chrysochloris asiatica | reverse complement strand
CTTGGACAAAGGGCTAAAGTGCATTTCTTAGGGAGATGATAGTCTCTTCAACAGATGGTGCTGGCAGAACTGGAAATAGATATGTAAAAGAGTGAAACAAAACCTTTACCTCATGCCATATTCAAAAACCAACTCAGCATGGATTAAAGACCTAAATTTGAATCCCAGAATTATAAAGGCCATCTATGAAAAAAAGGAGCTCTGGTAGCGTAGTGGTTACGAATCGGGCTGCGAACCTTAAGGTCAGCGGTTCAAAACTAGCAGCCGCTCCGAGGGAGAAAGATGAGACTTTTTACTCCTGTAAAGATTTACACGCTCAGCAACCCTGTACAGGGTCGCTATGGGTTGGAACCGACTTGATGGCACTTAACAACAACAACAACAATGAAAAAAATGGGAAAAATTTGAGGGTTCTAAAACAGCACACACAGACTACCAAACATTGTGAAAATAGCACAAACTAAAGAAGACACATTGGATGACTGGGATATACTAAAAATTTAAAACTTATGTGCCTCAAAAGACTTCATCAAATAAGAAAAGGGGAAAAACTTCTGGTACCCCACTGAGGCAGGACAACACGGGTAAGGAGGGCTCCAAGGACAAAGGGGGAGATCTAAAGGAGGAGGCCGTCCGGTAGTGGACTCAAAACCCTCAAGTCACCATAAGGCTCAGGACATCTGCCTCCTCTACTTGCTTTTCAAAAAATCACGTCACGGAGGAATTTTTGGCATTTTGAACATTCACCCGCCAGTGCCGGCAGCGACTGGCCAGGCTCCTTAGCGCTTTGAGGGCAGGGCTAGAGCTAGCCCAAGAGGGGAATCTCAGGCAGACAAAAGCCTCAGGAGAGTTCTCTGCCCCAGCTTGAAATCTCAAGGCATGCAGCAGGCAGGGAAAGGAGGCTTGACCAGGGCTCAGAGAGAAATAGAAGTGCAGTGATTTTGGAAGTCATCAGACGTGGACTCCACACACCAGCCGGACGGCTTTTTGGCATTTTAAACTTTCGCCTGCCACTGCAGGCAGCGACTGCCAAGGCTCCTTAAAAGAACATTCTGAGGACTTCCGGAGCTTCCATGACTGGGCAGCACAACCTCCCTTCTGCTATCGGAGGACTCCGCTTT
>NW_006410613.1:0-621 GCF_000296735.1 Chrysochloris asiatica | reverse complement strand
CAAGATAGATACAGCATTGCTAACAATCCAAAACCTACAGAAAGAGGTCCAAACAATCAACAACAAAATGGCAGAAATAGAAAACTATTTGAAAGGGCAGAGAAGTAGAATAGATGATGGAAGGAAGAATCAGTGAGCTGGAAGACAAATCTCTCAATACCACTAAGATAGAAGAACAAACAAAAATATGGGTTAAAAATTCAGAGGAAGGACTACAATTCATGTTGGACAACATGAAGAGGAATAACATAAGAATTATTGGCATTCCAGAATAAAATGTGTCACACAAGTCCACAGAGGAAATAGTCGAAGAACTACTGGAAAAAAATTTCTCTAACATCCTCAAGGGCGAAAAGATAGACTTACAAGAAGTCCAACGAAGTCCAGGAAGGGTGGACCCCAAAAGAAAATCACTAAGACATATCATAGTCAAGCTCTCCAAACTCAAAGACAAGGAGATGCTCCTGAAAGCAGCAAGAAGAAACAGAAGGGTGACATACAAAGGCAAACAAGTCAGGCTAAGCTCAGACCTCTCAGCAGGAACCATGGAAGCGAGAAGGCAATGGAGAGACATATAAAACCCTGCAAGAAAAAAATTGCCAACCAAGAATCCTTTATCCA
>NW_006410612.1:0-14000 GCF_000296735.1 Chrysochloris asiatica | reverse complement strand
TGTTGTTCTGTGTGTTGTTAGGTGTTGATGAGTTGGTTCCTCATCTTTCTCCCTGCGGAGCACCTGGTAGTTTCGAACCGCTGACCTTAAGGTTCGCAGCCCGATTCGTAACCACTATGCTACCAGAGCTCCTAAGCTTTACATATACAGATCCAAAATTGAAGCTAAAGTAGGATTGTATTTTAGCTTTGTAATGTAATAGATAGGACTTCTGGCACTATTTTTTCTTGTTTGATCAAAGTGAGCTCTCAATATTAAAAATACTGCTGTCATCGAGTTGATTCCACATCACAGAGATGGGAGCAGAATGTTCAGTGGGTTTGAACAGATGACCTTTTGGCTAGCAGTTCAGTGCTTCTCCACAGCATACCACCATATATTGTTCTGCATAGAAAACTACTTGTAGAAATGTATATGTAGTATAATTCCATTTAGGCAAATAAAAATACAACGAAACAAACAATGTACTTGGCCCATGTTATTGTTGTTAAGTGCCGTGTGAACCTGTATGGGGTTTCTGAGGAGCAGCTGGTGAGCTTGAACCGCCTACCATGCGGTTTAAACCGACCTTGCAGTCCAATGCATTAACCCACAGCGCCACACCAGAACTCTACCTGGCACACAGTGCTTACTTAATAACTGTTGAATATGTATATATGTCACATAAGTAGATCTGAAAATACATAGTCCAAAATGTCCAGGGATGTTACTTCTGGGGAGGGGTTTGCAATCTGAGATGTTTTGTTTTTATTCTATATAGTTCTGTGTTTGAATTGTTTATAATGAGCATGTTGTTTTTGTATACTTTTTTAATGATTACGAAAGTGTAAGAAAATTTTACTTTAAGACCTAAAGATAGTACTTCCTTCCCAAATAAATCCTTCGTATCTACTGCTTCTTTCTATATACCCTAAAGTGTATTCCAAGCAATAGAAGAAATACTTGTATATTCTGATTCTATAGAAGAATTGCTTCTCTAATAATTCAATAATGTGTCAATAATTCTCTTACGAGAAAAACATTGATTGAAGGTATTTGTTTTATAGCACATCCATATAAATCAATCTTTTGAATGGGTTTTTTCTATGAAGAGTTTGAAATCTATACAAGCTACATTTCAAATAGAATTATACCTGTCTCCCAACTCATGACCAATTTTGTTTCCTTTTATAACATTCCCAATACTTCATTACACCCACCCCACTGAATTATTTGGAACTAAATTTCAGATATGTAATTCCATCTGTGAATACTACAATATATAAATGATATCTTGAAGATACAGCCTTTTTAAAGTTTTTATTGTGAACTGAATGATAGTGTACATGGGAGAACATCAGCTTTACACCATTGTTTCATTGCAATGATTACAATCTCTTCCATGCATCGTCATTCAACAGTATTTGCTTCCATTCCCTCTCTTTTTAGTTTCTTCTTTTGGGGCGGGGAGTGTACACAGAAACACTCAGAAATATATAATCATTTAATCAACCAAAGGGCACATTCTGCGAGCCTGCTTCCTGGCCGCCAGCACACAGCATTTCTCTTCCCATGAGTCTAGAGTCCTCAGCTATTCCCTCTGTCCATGTCCTCATCTCTGCCTCCATCTCTGATGTCGCTGCTTCTCTGGATAAGGTCAGACACTTGCTTGTGCTCTTCTCCCTTGATGGTCCTAGGATCCTCTGTTTCTGAACGTTAAGATTAACTACCCCCCTGATTTTGTTACAAAACTTCTACCTTTACAGTTGTGACAGTTGCCATTAGTCATGATAAGGATAAAGACTTTTTAAAAACACAACAAAAATAAGCCACATCCAACTTAAAAAAAATGAACAGTAATTCCTAATAACAGTCATCTAAGAAGATTTAAAATAACAATGTAGTTATTAATGTTTAAGTTATTTTTAGATTTAATTCATTGTGTTTTTCACATTACTTTAAAACCAATGACTTCTCCTTTAAATTCAGTGTACACTTGCACAATAAAATTATAATAAAACTAAAATGGTGAGTTTTGATTTTGATGCCTTTGCTTGTATTTCCTAATCATTAAATAAAATTAATATGAGACTCCTGAACAAATTTTCATCCTCAAGTTTAAAAATGGCTCAGGTATTTATCACTGTTTTGTTATATTAAAGTGGGAGCTAGTCATACCTTGATTATAATAGCAAAGTCACACACATTACACATCATGATGAAAAAGTTTTTTAAAGGCTTTTCTGCTCTTGGCTGACTTTACTATTTCTGTTTTACAGAGGTATCTAATTAATAGAAGATGGCAAAGCCAAGCCACAGCAGCTACGTTCTTCAGCAGCTAAACAACCAAAGGGAATGGGGTTTCCTCTGTGACTGTTGCATTGCAATTGATGACATTTACTTTCAAGCGCACAAAGCAGTTCTGGCGGCCTGTAGCTCCTATTTTAGAATGTTTTTCATGAACCATCAGCATAGTACTGCACAACTGAATCTCAGCAACATGAAAATTAGTGCCGAGTGTTTTGATCTCATTTTGCAATTTATGTATCTAGGGAAAATAATGACCGCTCCTTCCAGTTTTGAGCAGTTTAAAGTGGCAATGAATTACCTACAGCTATACAATGTTCCTGACTGCTTAGAAGACATACAAGATACGGATTGTTCTAGTTCAAAATGTTCATCTTCTGCCTCCAGCAAACAGAACAGCAAAATGATATTTGGGGTCAGAATGTATGAAGACACTGCGACAAGAAATGGTAATGAAGCCAACAGGTGGTGTGCAGAGCCAAGTTCAACAGTGAATACACCACATAATAGAGAGCCTGACGAAGAGTCTTTGCAGTTGGGTAATTTTCCTGAACCTCTTTTTGATGTATGTAAAAAAAGTTCTGTGTCCAAATTATCTACTCCAAAAGAACGTGTGTCACGGCGCTTTGGACGGAGCTTTACCTGTGATAGCTGTGGATTTGGCTTTAGCTGTGAAAAATTATTAGATGAACACGTGCTAACCTGTACTAACCGGCACTCATACCAAAACGCAAGATCTTATCACCGAATAGTAGATATTCGAGATGGAAAAGACAGTAACATCAAAGCTGAATTTGGTGAGAAGGATTCTTCTAAAACATTTTCTGCACAGACCGACAAGTACAGAGGAGACACAAGCCAGGCTGCTACTGATGATTCAGCTTCAACCACCGGAAGCAGGAAAAGTAGCACAGTGGAATCTGAAATTGCAAGTGAAGAAAAGAGTAGAGCTGCTGAGAGAAAAAGAATCATTATCAAGATGGAGCCAGAAGATATTCCTACAGATGAACTGAAAGACTTTAACATTATTAAGGTTACGGATAAAGACTGTAATGAATCCACAGACAATGATGAGTTAGAAGATGAACCGGAAGAGCCGTTTTATAGATATTACGTCGAAGAAGATGTCAGTATTAAAAAAAGTGGCAGGAAAACTCTAAAGCCTCGGATGTCAATAAATGCCGATGAAAGAGGTGCTCTAGACAATATGAGGCCCCCTAACAATAGCAGCCCAGTACAAGAGGACACTGAAAATGCATCCTGTGAGCTCTGTGGGCTCACAATAACTGAGGAGGACCTGTCATCTCATTACTTAGCCAAACACATTGAAAACATCTGTGCATGTGGTAAATGTGGGCAGATACTTGTCAAGGGTAGACAACTTCAGGAACATGCTCAGAGATGTGGAGAACCCCAAGATCTGACAATGAATGGGTTAGGGAGTGCTGAGGAGAAGATGGACATGGAAGAGAATCCTGATGAGCAGTCTGAAATAAGAGAGATGTTTGTGGAAATGTTGGATGATTTCAGGGACAATCATTTCCAGATCAACAGTATCCAAAAAAAGCAGTTGTTTAAACATTCTGCCTGTCCTTTTCGATGTCCTAATTGTGGCCAGAGATTTGAAACGGAAAATCTAGTGGTTGAACATATGTCTACCTGCCTAGACCAAGATATGTTTAAGAGTGCCATCATGGAAGAAAATGAGAGAGATCACAGACGAAAGCATTTTTGTAATCTCTGTGGAAAAGGATTTTATCAGCGGTGTCATTTAAGAGAACACTATACTGTTCATACTAAGGAAAAACAGTTTGTCTGTCAGACATGTGGAAAGCAGTTTTTAAGAGAACGTCAGTTACGACTGCACAATGATATGCACAAAGGCATGGCCAGGTATGTCTGTTCCATTTGTGATCAAGGAAACTTCAGAAAACATGACCATGTACGGCATATGATTTCTCATTTATCTGCTGGTGAGACTATATGCCAGGTCTGCTTTCAGATATTCCCCAATAATGAACAGTTGGAGCAGCACATGGATGTTCATCTGTATACATGTGGAATATGTGGAGCAAAATTTAATTTGAGGAAAGATATGAGATCACATTATAATGCCAAGCATTTGAAAAGACCATAAGTGATTTTCTACTGTACTAATGTTTAGTTGATAGCAGACAGAAACCAAAGCTATTTAGAAATTGATTTTATAATATAAGTCACTGGGGAAAATTCTCAAGGCCCTTTTCCTTTAATATTTTTTTGTTTAGGATCTTTAAGTATATTTTAGGAGTTACTAAATGTTTAATTTTTTTGTTTTTAGTAGAATTCTTTGTTTTTAGTTTGTCTTAGCTATGATTAGAATTACTTTTAAATGTAGACTACAAGTGATTTTACCCCTTCAATGACTATTAAACTTTAGTTTTTTTATCTATAAGGTGATGACTTCACTATTTCTATGTGGGGTTTTTGTTGTTATTGTTTTTTAAGGCTATTTTGTGAAATTTAAACCCAACACTAGTTAAATTAAAATGAATTTTGAGAGTATTAGTTATTTGAAATGATTCCACTTATTTTTAATTTTGGTTTTTGTCAGTTCAGCAGTGACTTGGGCACTCTTTATTCCCCTTATTGTCAATGAAATTCAGATTCTTAAATTGACAGGCCTACGAAGCAGGTTAGGTGCACTGAGTCTAACCTTGAAGATTGACATGGGCCTACACTTGGCCTAAAGAGCTTGATGGACCTAAGGAAATGCCTATAACTAAATATTTCCTATAATTGATAAAATATTATCATTTAATAATCACATTTAAAACTTATATTAAGTGTAAAACCCAATGACTTTACCCCACTTGAGAAATGAGTGGGGATGAGTCATTTTGTTTTGTGATATTAAATTTAACTATGATAGTTAATAAAAAAAAAACATATCTTGTATTCATTTAAAGTATTTTAATTTAAAATATTCTGATTTCTAAAGTGTATTAGTTTATCAATGATTGTTTATAAATAGACTTTAATATCTCTAGGAATATTACATCTAAAGGAAAATGAGTTTTTCATCTTGAAAAGTACATACTTTTGGAACTTACTTTGAGATTTGAGAAAGTTGCCATGTATACTGATAAATCTAATAAAATAAATCAATTCTAAATCTGGTTGTTCTATAAAAGTGCAGTGCGCAAAAAAATTTCTTGTCTTTTATATTTTCTAAGATTTGGAAAAAATGTGTTGTGGCAAATTACAGTTTATCACCATGCTTTTTCTTTCTTTCTTTAAAGGACTAGAAACTTTGAGGAACATAAAATAACGACAGAGAATATAACAGCTTTGTCAAAGTAGTGTTACTGTTAGTTGTTGCTAACACAGGGTCTACATGAATTACATGTGAATTAAATCACTGGCAAAACTGACCAACCAGTAAAATCCACTGAAGAAAATGCCTTTTAATGTGAATATAGTTACTTTCAATGTAATTCCCATCTCATGATTAAAGGGATTTTAAATAACCCCTTTATTAAAAAACATAATTTTTTTTATTGTGAACAGTAATTTAACAACATTGTATTTTTGGTTTACATCAGATTTTTAAAATATACAAATATTTTTTTGCATGCAGTTTACATAACAAAACAAATTTCCAAGGGAGTTGAGAGACATTGACTAACACAGATTTATTTGAAAGAGACATATCCAGCAAGTGAGTGCTCAGAGATTTGTGGGGATGAGTGGAGATAGGTAAGAATAGTAATACCAAAAGAGCCAGTGCAGATTTAAAACAAAATAATGGGAAGCAAAGCAAGGGGGAAGTCAGGGAGCTGTTTTTAAAACCACAAAGCAGGAAAAGTGATTCATCTTAGGCTTGGATACAATGGTTTATCTAGTAATTAAATCTGAAATACAACTTGAAATATAGTACGTATATTACTTACGAAGTCCCTCTGGTTGCACAAATTAATAAGCACTTCACTACTAACCAAAAGGTTATGAGTCTGAACCCACCTAGAGATGTCACCCAGAGGTGCCTTAGAAGACAGGACTGGTGATCTGCTTCCAAAAGGTTACAACCTTGAAAATTCTATGGAACAGTTCTACTCTGCATACATGATATCACATATCTAAAGAATGGGGCTCTTTCTAAAGTTGTCTACCCTTGACAAGTTACTATGTTGCTTTGTAGAAAGGAATACCTATTCCAGTAGGAAGGGGGTAGTGATGGTTAATGTCTAACACGTACAGCCAAAAATTAGTTAGCAAATAACATAAACTTTAAACATGATCTCTCCTTTTACATAACATGTTTATAAAGAGCCCTGGTAGTGCTGTGGGTTAGGCATTAAGCTTGTAAGCACAAGGTTGGCAGTTCAAGCCTTGTACTATAGGAGAAAGATGAAGTTGTGTGATCCCATAAAGATTTATAATCTCAGAAACCCTATATAAGGTTCACAGAAGTTGAAATCAACTCCATGGCAGTGGGTAGAGAGATGTTTACAGTTTCACAAAGCCTCACCCTAGCTTCATGTTACACAGGGAACATCTCTGTGCTTTATTTTGCTTTTTGAAACAGTACCACAGAGGCAGCACAAGCTTCTTTAAGTAGAATGTGCACTTTTCCCTATCTTTAAGCAGTTGACCTCAAGGCCTGTTTGAACCACAAGGTTGGCAGTTCAAACTCACCAACTGCTCCTCGGAAACACTATACAGGATTGCTATGAGTCGAAACCAACTTGCGGCACTTAACAAGATGAAGTGATCATTTAAAGGCTACTTGCCTTTTGAAATCTGGGGGAATGACAAACGTATTGAGTGCCTCTTGAACCCAGTTCCCACTCCTTTCCTCCCTTACTGGGGTGGAACTGCAGAGCTGCAACTCTTACTCTTGATTCTTGCTCCCTGTGAAAGCAACAAGTTAAGCTGGTTGGAGTGCCTGCTCCTTCCTGCCTTTGTAACTTTTAGGTTCCAAATCTAAACATGAAGACCTAGACAGCTTCTTGTCCCTCTTTCTGTCTCAAACTCCAGCAGGTTTTCTTTAAGAGCCTTTTGCCCTAAACAGCAAGAAATCCATGAGGGATCTGTTAAGTTGCTGTCGTTGAGTCGATTCTGACCCACAGCAACCCTGTATAGAGTTTCCAAGGAGGAGCTGGTGAGCTTGAACCACCAACCTTGCAGTCAAAACAACTTTGCAGTCTGACGCATTAGCCTGCAGTGGCCACATCAGGACTCGGTGCCTAACAAGCTTATCATCAATTGCAGTGCAACTCAGATGTTACATGATTATCAAGTAGGGCTAAGAATCTCAGATTAATAAAGCACCCTAGGACTCAGAAATTTGCCTTAATTTCTCACATTTCTTGTCATTGAATATACCATTATTTAAAAAGTGGAGATATTGGGAGAAATGGTTTACAAGAGTAAAACATTGCATGGCTAATGTTTAATTTACAGCGTGAGTGTTGCCAGAAATTCGAAGAAAACAAGGATTCCAGAGGGATGGTTGTAAAAATAGAAGAATTAGGATAAAATTAAGAGCACCAGTAAAAGGAAAATAACTGTACTTGAATAGGACATGGAATTGACTGAATTTACTGGCAAAAAAAATCATGTTTAAGTTACTCTTAGCAAAACAGGAACAAGATATAAAAATTGAATTTAAAAAAATAAACATTTGAAAATTCCAGGTGAAATGAATAAGATTAAAATAATTCAACAAGGTTAAAGTAGTTTGATTAGAACTATAGAATGCTTAATGGGACAATTGCTGTTAAGTATCCAAGGATATACTGAAATACCTGAAATAAATATACCAACTCTTATAGTTTAAAAAAAACAAAACAGTAGTGGGAAGACAGACTAGTTAGCAACTTTCTATTGAAGCATTAGTTCCTTTAAGGAGTGTTTATTTTTAATAGATCCATGGGAAAAAAAGTTTTTTTTTTAACCCACTGTAACATGTTCAAATTAACATAAAACTTGACACCACCACAAGCTAGCAAAAACATAAATCGGAAACAAAAAACCTGAGTGCACACAGGTGAGAAAAATTTGGCATCTTTATTTTAACTGGACTTTATTGCAGTTTAACATTTATTTTTTGCTGTCCATCCACTTTGATGATCAGTTCCTCATCGTCCTCCACCCCCCACCCCTGCCTGCTTTGTTACAAATGCTTCTGAGCGGTAAGTGCCAGTAATGCAGGCCTCCTAGCATCAAGACTTCCTAGGATCCCTGAGTACTAAGAGCTTTAGGGAAGTATTAAGTGCTAGTGCCATCGAGTGGGTTCGGACTCCTAGCGACTCTATAGGGTTTTCCAAAGAGCAGCTGGTGAGTTTGAACCACCCGATGTTGTTTGTGGTTCAATGCTTTATCCCATCCCACAGTGCCATACCAGGACTCCTAGGGGAATATGTTGTCAAACGCCGTCAGGTTGGTTCCGACCAATAGCGACCCTGTATAGCGTTTCCTAGGAGCGGCTTGTTAGCTTGAACCGCCGACCTTTGCAATTCAAACTGATTTTGCAGTCTAGCGCCACACCAGGGCTCCCAGGGAATACAGTTGTGTGAAATTCCTCCCATATCCTTGACTCTTTGATACTGGGTGTAATAGAGTGAATGCCAGGGAGCTGAAGCAAGTAGAGTCTGGTGTATTTGGTGTTAAGAACTCGAAACTACATCAGATCCATATACTAGGATTCAGTAGTCCCAACAAGTTCGGCGGTTCAAGCTCGCCAGCTACTGCTCGAAAACCCTATACAGGGTCGCTATGGGTCGGAATCGACTGAACGGCACTTAACAACAACAACAAAAATAACCTAAGGGTCCAAGAGAAAGAAGGCCAGACCTAGTAGAAACATTATAAGTCACAGGATTTTTAAATAGAAGTCATGAAGTGTTAGAGCTTTGAAATTTTATAATTCCAATTTGATTTTTGAAGTAAGCCTTTCTGGGATGAGTTACTGTTAACCCTGCATTGCAGATAAAGAGCTCAATTGGGTGTAGTCATCTCTACAAGGGCACCTTACCAATCAATCAACCCTGTATTGAGGATTCCTGCATTGATCTTGCTGAGTGTTCTTTGTAGAGGGTCACACTGTATGCCTATCAAGAAAGTGCTGAATAGTGCCTGCTTAGTAACCTGGAGTCCTTTTTCTGTAGTACCAACTTTCCCTACAATTAACTGCATCCTTAATACATTGTTTAACAATGGTAGGCGTTTGCCATTTATGAAAAAAGCATGTTGATATTAGGTGAAGTCTGAGGTCTTGCTAAGTTCTCAAAGTCTATGAATATCTAAATTACTTTAACATGCTGACGTCTTCCGCAGGCTGTTTTTAACAAGCTGATGAACTTTTTCAAACTAAAATTTGAAAAATTCAGTGTAACATTTTTGGATCACCCCTCATCCTTCCTGGAGAACTGCATGTTGGGGCTAGTTTTCCTTCTAGCCTGAGGGGAACTCTTAAGACTTCATAACCCCTTCTCCAAAAGACATTAGGCAAGTTCTTTGGATGTACACATTGGAAGTATCTGCTGTCAGCTCCAGCCCTTGCCTTCTTGTTATGACAGACTTGTTTTGATGCAGCTAGTAATACAAACAAAAACAATCACAACCATCAGCCATATAAACACAACAGCTGAAATAGAAACAATGCTTCTATTTACAAAGATGTCAGCTTGAGGACTAAGGTGTGCCTGACCCACGCCATGGTATTTTCAGTAACCTCATATGCATGTGAAAGCTGCATAAGTGAATAAGGAAGACCGGAGAAGAATTGATGCTTTTGAGTTCTGGTGTTGGAGGAGAATATTGAAAGTGCCCTGGGCTGCCAAAAGAACCAACAGATCTGTGTTGGAAGAAGTGCAGCTAGAGTGCTCCTTGGAGGCCAAGATGGCCAAACTTCATCTGTGATACTCAGGAGGGACCAGTTGCTGGAGAAGGATAGCATGTTTGATAAGATGAGGGTCTGAGAAAAAGAGGAAGACCCCCAGCAAGATGATTGGCAAAATGGCAGCATCAGTGTGGTCAAGTGTGGCAACAATTGTGAGGTTGGCCCAGGACTGGGCACTGTTTCGTACTGTTGTGCAGAGGGTCACAATGAGTCGGTATTGACTTGATGGCACCTAACAACAACAGAACAAAATTCACTTAAATTTTTTTTCTTTTTTGTAGCTTAATTAAGAATGTCAACAAAAACATTGAAGAACAGATAAAGACTATTTTGGAATCTGAGGGAAATTCTTAATTTGTGAATGAAAGCGAACAAATTAGTTCTTTAAAATGTAATGCAAAAATTATCTGCAAGAGGTTGCAAATTATAGTTTCACAGGAATGTAGGTAATTCCCCACCCCCAACCCCAACCCCACCCACCCACCCCACATTTTTTGTGTGTCTTAAACCTTCTTAAAGCTCTTTGGAAAGAAGTGTAACAAGCAGGAACAAAGTTGTTGGTGCTAATGTGTGAATGCTTGGTTATTGAAAGTTACTCTACCTAAACCCAGCTTTACTCTAAATTTGGATATTGCATAATAAGTTGTGTTCTTTGTTTTTAACTTTGTAATGTGATGTGTGTGTATGTGAACACTTATAATGCAAATGGGTTTTCCATTCAATAGGCCATGCACATTGTGTTTTGTGACATTGATAGCGAGCATTAGTAACTTGGATGGAACTTCTATTCTAGGTCAGTCTAGAAGCTATAACGTTTGTTGTTGTCAGTTCCGACTCATAGTGACCCTATGCACAACATAGAAAACACTGTGCCACTAGAAGCTATGGCGTTAGTATTAAAAAAAATTAAGACACAGTACCTGTTCCATTTCTAGCGGTATAAAGGGAGAATAAAATATAAATAGGGCCCCTATAGGCACAGGAAGATTCCTATCCTGGTTGATGTAGCCCAGAGTTCTTGCGCTCTCTACTATACCATGATGCCTTCTTCCATAGAGTAGGATGTTTTCTGAGTACATGTTGCATTAAATGACTAATCTAGGGAAAAATGTCAAAATCCTCTTCAGTGGTATATTCTTTTTTCTTTTTAAGCAGAAAAGAAAATTTATTGGTTCACATAAAAGTCCAGGGGTTATATTAGCTTCAGGCATGGTTGGATCCAGGAGCATAAACAATGTCATTAGGACTCAAGTTTTTCCCATCTTTCAGCTGTTTTCCTCTGCACTGGCTTCACTGACTGACTTCCTCCATGTGGTAGGCCCCATTAACTCCACCTTTTCATCCTACAAAGTGTAGCCGCTTCAGTAAAGGTAGCTTCTCTTCTTTTCCCACAGATCTGTATAACTTGTTGGGTTGAGTACCACTGGGCCAATTAGAATCACATGACCCTTCCTGAATTGGTCATATGAACATTATGGCCAAGATGCACTGTGCTGAAGGATCAGATCTGAATTACATGCCCCCTCATGAAGCCCAAGGTTGGATCAACCCATCCGAACCATATGGATTGAGTACGGAATAGGAAGTGGTTCCAAAAAATAACAAGTTGTTTTAAGAAGATGGAGTAGATGCAGGGCAATGAAAAAACAACAAGACGTCCATAAGATCACATATGGGAAACTTTTAATCTGTTCATGAACTTGAATGGTAATAGCTGACATTACTCTTCCTTGATGATGAACGTATTCTGAAAACATCATGAGGGATAAGTTTGTCCTGTCCAAGTGTTTAATCCACATGAATGAAACAATAACCATGCCTTAAGGAGCTCTGGTTGTGTAGTGGTTATGAGTCGGGCTGCGAACCACACGGTCAGCAGTTCGAAACTACCAGCTGTTTCATGAGAGAAAGGTGAGGCGTTCTGCTCCTGTAAAGATTTACAGCCTCAGAAACCCTGTACAGGGTCACTGAGTCGGAACCGATTCCTGGCACATAACAACAATAGCCTGACTTGGATGATAGTACGATAGTGCTTAAATAAAAAATTAAAAAAAATGGAGTGGTCATCAGTCTCATAGCCAGCCAGTTTTGTTGATATAAAGTAAGGGACTAAGTTAGTACCCTCCTGGAAAATACTTCATGAGGCTATTTGAGTTAGTGACAAGTTTTAAGTTCGGCAGAAAATCTTTCTTGTGTCCTTTAGGTCTTGCTAAATTTAACTGGTACACTTCTGTGAGTACTGGTGAATCAGACTCGTCTTTTTAGTTAGGCAGAAGAGAAGAATGAACAGTGCTTTTACACTGATGTACTTCCAGACCTTTGCTCCGAGTTTCCTGTGGTGTTTTTCCGTGGTGTGTCTGCTCCCCCGCTTGGTCTTGCCGTTTGGTCTCGCCCAAGTTGTGGGCTCTGGGCTGCCGAGCCCGGCAGATTCAAAAGTACGTAATTTCTTACTTCCACTACAAGTTCCACTAGCTATAAACCTTCAAACTTTTAAAAATATTCCTTCCTATGTGGTTCCGAGTTTTGGAGCTCTGCCCTGAATCTGCTTTGCCTGGTATTTTGTGATATTGCTGACAGCGAACCTCACTGCACCTCCACCCTAGCTGCCACAGTGGTACGTTCTTAAGATTACAGAATATCTGTGCGATTGCTGACTCTCAGTTCTTTATCATCGATGATAATCAACAAATATTAGTTGTATTAAAATGCTTGTTTTAGCATTTTGTTATATTAAACACAAACTGTAATATGTATTTTCACTAATTGAATTGAATTGTCACTATGGTTATAAGTCTTCTGTTGTATTAATTTTGACTGCTGACCATAAAATGCTTGTCATTTAGGTACCAAGGCTCCTTGGAATTTTTAAGCTGTGTCTGTAATTATTTCAAGTATGGGTCATTTAATACTGGAGAGATTTTTACAGGTTACCTGCTGGCTTTCTAGTGGATTCTGACATTTGGAAGGAAATTTAAAGGTTACCTAGTCAAACTTACCTCCTGATGCTGGGCACTGCCATCACCTGTCTACCATGACTTCCTCAATTATTGCATGCCGAGCACTAGACACTTTACATATTGCCTCTTTGAATACTCTGAGGTATAATTATTCCTACTTTAACATTTCAGGAAACTGTCAATGAGGATCAGGAAGTTGTCAAAGCTAGACTGGAGCCAGGTCTTGTGCTAAGGCCTGTGTTCCTGTCACTAGACTGTAGTGTCTTCACGACATCTGGCCACGCTACACTTGTTATCCTTTGCAGAGTTTCTTTTTTGAAACAGCTCTTATTACTAGAAAACTTATTTTTTTTTAATTGCTCCAATAGCCATCCTATGCCTCTTTCCCTTTACTATTCACTAGAGGTCTCTGAATCCTACAAAATGATTACAGATCTAGAAATCTCATCGTTCATGGCTTGAGGGTCAACATTTTTTGTGAATTTTTTTCCCACTCTTTGAATAGAATTTTGTTACTTATTTGCTTCACCTTCCATCATGATTTTTTTTCGCATTTTCTTCTTGTCTTCATACATATAATTTTCAAGGTGATATGACAGTGGGGACAGAGGTGTGCAGTCCACATCTGACTTATGAGGAACAGATAAAAAGCAAGTTGTTGTAAATAAACTTAGATATTCCCTTAATTACTGCTGTGGGAATGAAGGCTTTGGAGAGTGAAGAATGAACCATTCCTTTTTATGTTCAGTCAAAATGCATAGGAACTGATTTTTAAGTAGAAGAGTCTTAAGCTTTACATATTGTTGTTGTTAAGTGCCGTCGAGTCAGTTCTGACCCATAGCGACCCTGTACAGGGTTTCCGAGGGTGTAAA